>NC_053161.1:162770127-163070127 GCF_016835505.1 Polypterus senegalus
TTTTAAGTCAGTGGGAAACCGATGTGTTATACTATTTGAAATTTGAAAAATCAAATACTCAGTTAGAGGATCCGTACAGACTTTTTTCAAAACATGGCAGGAGCTAATCAGTAACATTTTAAAATAAGGTCATGAAGCACAGAGAATGTATTAATTTAGGTATGTTTACAAGCCTTAAATTTAACGCCGGTTGGCTTGCTCTCTCTCTCAGGGATGGGGATCGATCTGTTCTTAATTTTTCTTTTTGTAAAAACTTGATTGCTTTGTATGGATTGCAATAAAATTAATTAAAAAAAAAAAAATATTACCCTGTTTAGTAGTTTTTACCACTTGGCCCAAAGTCTAAATTGTGTGTTATTGTTACCTTAATGAATGAGACATCATTATAAAGAACTTCATTCTTCAGTAAGTGTGTAATTAAAACGAGAACAAAATGTGGTGGCAAACCGGAAAACTTTGTTTGCATAGATACTTGTAGAAAATGGAAACAGAACTGCTATAGCCTTGTTGGAAATCCAAGGATATTCTTTCTGAACCACAATCCAGAAAACGTCCAATGGCTCTTCGGTTAATTTTAATTATAGCTTTCCATCATTTGTCAATTCAAGAAATTCCTCTCGAATCTGAAGTGAAAGTGCTTCTGTAGAATTTTCAGCATTTGTTGCAAAAGGATTTCAAATCCAATTGTATTCCTCTGTTTTAACTGTGTAAAAGTATTGTTCAAATTTCTGTTGTAGCAATGTTAAATGTTTTGAGCCAAATCCAATATGATCTGCTTGTTTTCAATCATAGTTTGGTCGGTCGTTTGGTACATTTCTAGTGATCCTCATTGTAAGGTTCTGAGTTTCTGGTTGAACCTATTTTATTTGTCAGAACATACTAATTAATTTTATTCCGATCTTTAATTTTTTTTATTGAGTTCATTCAGGTGCTCAGATATGTCAGCTATGTATGGAAGTTTGGCCATCCAGTGATTATCTTCGAGGATCTGGTGTAATTTGGGCATGTTTTAATTTGATAGAAATTGACTAACCTTGTTGTGAAGCTTGCATAATCTTGCCAGAACTTTGCCTCGGGACAGCCAACATATTTCAGTGTAAAACAATAAGGATTAATGTTCTAATTCTGTGCAGAGTTATAGTTTTGACACATTCATTCATTCATTGTTTGCAATCGTTCCTCTTGCACGTTTTTGATTATCAGTGCTTCCTGATATATGTACCAATGTGTAATTTGTACTGTTAGATTTTGTTGTATTCCACACAGAGCACACCCCTTTTTATTACTCACCACCGTCACAGCACCATCCATTGCAAACGCTAATGCAATTAATACATTGAATGTCATAAGTTTGTTTTTTTTTGTTTTTTTATAAGAATAATCTGTTGCTCGTAACATTTTCTCATTGGTAGTCCGTTCTAGGAGCTCTTTGCAAATTAAATATTGTTTTATGGAGTCCTCATCAACAAATGTACAGTATTTATTATTTGTTCTTGCTGTTGATTCGTCAATTTGAAGTGAAATTTTCTCAGCCATTTTCAACTTTTAATCAGTGTTTCTAGAATATCACTCGACATTATTGCCAATATGTCTTTTCACAGTATCAACTGACGATGAAATTTTGCTCACTTTCTTAGCTTCATTATGCCCAAGCATTAATTGAATGATTTCCATGAATATGGGATTAATAAGTGTTTTTTTTTTTTTCTTCTTCTGACATGCAATTAATTTTGCTGCATGGGGACCAGCTTCTAATGCTTTTTCAGAATCTGTGATGGGCAATCTCATAAATTGCCTCTGCTTTAGATTTTGATTTAAAATCCAGTGAAAATATTATTTGTCCTTGTTGGCGCAACTGGAATGTTTAGATGGCAAATCAGTTTACTTGGCACCATTGCTTTGTTAGAAAGTTGTTCTCTGCAAATTACACACTCTGGTTTCAACGTCGCTTCTTTAAAACACCACAAAAATCTATATTGAATGTATTTTTCATTTTACTGCTTCTTCACAATCTCTCTTTTTTATTTTTATAAACAGTACTGCTCGTACTGGGCTCATCATATGTCCATATTTAAATTGGTATAAAATACATATAAATGAAATAATGTATACTTTTAACAGAAAAGAACATTCCTATAAGAAAATATCAGGAGTGGTGTCCCCTCGACTTTCTCATATACTCCATATGAGGATGGTTATTTGAGGAGTAAATGACAAGACAATGATTCTGTTTTTATATTATGTACATTAAAAAACCATCAATATCAAATCAGATTATTAATATATTGAACAATTATTATAAAAGTAAAGTTGAATAATCAGACTCTGCAGCTACATAAAGAAAAGGTAAAGTATCACTTCCGGTTAATTGAAATAACCAAAAGACTGACAGAAAGTTTTGTACCTTATACTTGTATGCAAAATTTGGTTGACCTAAGTGAAAGTGTACTCAAGTTATTGTGTTTATACGCACACACAGACATAATTCCAAAAATTGTATTTTTGTACACTGGGAGGTCTAAAACATCAAGATTCATCAAAATATTTGGACAATTACAGTACTTTCCCTATACTTCATTTACGAGAAAGTAAAAAATAATCAATTAAATAGTCTCTGCAGCAACACATCCAATAAAAGCTGTGATCACTGGCCAAATGAGTTCTCATAAGCACAATTGTTTCTAATTCCCCACCACCTCGCCTTGCATGCAAGGCAATGGAGGGATTACGTTCATGCTTGCATGAATCTCACACATGCTGAGTTAATGAGTGTCATCCTTTGGTATAAATATGATACACATACCTGCCATAAACTTTGTGCTTTTCCTTCTCTTGGACACATTGCACCGTGGTACACCAGTGTGAAGCGTCACACCGGTTATGGAGTGTTAGTGTGGGATGTAACTTTTTCCTATCGAAGCTAAACGGCTTAGCTACATCTTATTAAAAAGCTCAGAAACAGTACATTAAATGGTATGATCAAAGTTATCTTTTGCATATTTTTCGCACCTTGAGACGCACCTGACCATTAGACGCACCTAGGTTTAGAGGAGGAAAACAAGAAAAAAAATATTCTGAACCAAATGGTGTACTAATATATTTAATAAAATTTAGCAGAATAATATTTCAACAATGTAAAGTCAACAGCAGTAATAAGAACCATCATCACTGTCATTAACAAATAAGGAGAGACTTTAAGGTTCAAGCACTCTTCCTCGCTAGTGTCAGAATTTATGAAGCTCAACTGCTGACAATCATTTTGCAGGAGCACGTACCTATCATCACGCGGCATAACCAGTCCAAAGCCACCAGTGGACAAAGCACATTTGGACCAATGCTCCCTGAAGTTATATCAACAGTCTTGTCCCATCTCTATTTGTAATGCCACAAAGCCCTTCATCTTGTCTTTTGTTGTGAATTTCTACTTTGAAAAACGAGAATGCAGTGCAAGCGCAGCCCGCAATTCAAAAAATTGCTCTGAATACCTGTTTGTCTCGTCTGACAGTAGCTGAAAAGCAGCTTCAGAAAAGAACAGCCTGAATTAGTCCAGAGGCTGGTAATCTGTCGAGTCCAACAGCAAGCCATGCCATCTTGTGATGCCTGGTAGCCTGTTTGGCTCCCATGGATCAATGTCTGGGTATCCTCCCACGCGAACCTTGCCGTAGGTGCGTCGCCTGTACTCAGCTTTATTACAATGTGGAGGAGCAGTATTTTTCTTTATAACCATTGATTATGCAAAATTACACACGATTCATATTTTATTCAATGTTAAGTTCATGATGTCAAAATAAAACTGTAAAACAATTAACAAAATATGACCAATGATCTTATCAATTGGGTCTATTGCACATGATCTAATTGTAAAGTTCCTGTTTATTTAACACCTAAACTTTTTGGTTCCAGTGATTATGTTAATGTGGTGAGTACTTGTAATGCAGAAGGCAAAATGATCAAGTTGAGTGTCTTTCCATGTGTAAGTTAATTTTTACAACTGCTTTTTATAATTTTAGCCAGCATTTATTTATTGTTGAAACTTAAAATGAAGTAAAGGACGGTGCATTGAAAATAAGCTTTTATTTTTTCCCCTTAATCTTCATACAGGAGACAAACTTCACTGCTGTTCTGAATGTGGCAAACAATTTTCCCATTTAAGCAATCTTCGGAGTCACACACGAATACACACTGGAGAGAAGCCATACTGCTGTACTGAATGTGGGAAACGATTTTCACAAATTGCCCATCTTCAGAGACACACAAGAATTCACACTGGAGAGAAGCCATATCGCTGTTCAGAATGTGGCAAACAATTCTCAAGAATCGCCCATCTCCAGACGCACACAAGAATTCACACTGGAGAGAAGCCGTATTGCTGTTCAGAATGTGGCAAAAGATTTTCGCGAATCACTCACCTTCAAACACATACAAAAACTCATACAGGAGAGAAGCCATATTGTTGTTCTGAATGTGGAAAGCAATTTTCACAATTAAGTGATCTTCAGAGTCATACAAAAGTTCACACTGGGGAAAAGCCATATTGCTGCAATGATTGTGGCAGACAGTTCAAACATATGATCAGCCTTCAGACCCACATACAGATTCACACTGAAAAGAAGCCATATTCCTGTTCTGAATGTGACAAACAGTTTTCTTACAGGCGTAGTCTTTTAACTCACTCAAGAATTCATGTAGGAGACAAACCTTATTCTTGTTCTGAATGTGGAAAGCAATTCTCTAGCAACAGTTATCTTCAAATACACAAAAGAAGACACACTGGGGAAAAGCCATTTTCTTGTTCTGAATGTGGAAAACAATTCTATGACAACAGCCATCTTCAGACACACAAACGAATTCATACTGGAGAGAAACCACATTGCTGTTCAGAGTGTGGCAAACGATTTTCACGAATGGTCAATCTTAAGACCCACATAAGAATTCATACTGGAGAGAAGCCATATTCTTGTTCTGAATGTGGAAAACAATTCTATGACAACAGCCATCTTCACAGACATAAAAAAATTCACACTAATCCTAGCCGTATTGAACAGCGGCCTGCGCACAAGGTTGTTCAAGTCAATAATAGAAAAAGTCCGTAAAAAAGATAAGTGCCAATTCTGCCAAACAGAGATGGTAATGGTTAATCATTGGTTTGTCTGTTGTGAGATGCTGATGGCAGGTTAATACACACAGAAACATAAAGTTGCCAGATTACTTCACCAGAAAATATGCAAAAAATACAACTTGCCAGTACCACAGATGCAATATAACTAAACTCCAGACTGAAAAACATAAAATGAAAAGGTATTAGTCACTTGGGAAGTGGCTCTTCATAGCCATACTAAAATTTACTATCAAGAGAAGCCCTAAAGAAGTAAGTTGAAGGATAATGAAGGAAAGAAAGAGACCAATCTCATCAAGGTGAAAATGCTTAGTATTTAAAGAATCCATCAAACTGGCCACACATCTCCCAAGATGAAAAAGTGCTCACCCACTGCCTTCGGACTAGGGCAGGAGATGATAACCGTGATCAAAAACCTCAAACAAAGAGACTGATTTTGTCATGCAGGTTAAGAAAATTGTAAGCAACTTGACATGAATATAGCACAGAGGCTAACCACCTTCCTGTTATCTCTAGCCAATCCCTCTTTCGATAAGTCTGCTGACCAAAAGAGAGACAGCCACTCCAAAGATTTAATTAGCAACAGACCTAAGATGTGTGTGTCTTTTGTCAAGAAAACTAATAACAAAACAGATTTTTAAGAGACTGATTTTTTTATGAAAATCAGATGGCTAAACTGTTAATGTAGTTGGACAAGAATTCCAAGGAGTCATTTACTAGAACACTGTAATTCAATGGCAGCCAAAACAACAGAAAATCGAGCTTTGAAATGTAAACAAGCTCACCAGAATTTAAATCACTGAACAACACTTGTTCTGTAATTAAATTGTTAATTTCGGACAAAGGATTACTGGTGCTGTTTTGGAATTTATGTTCTTCGTGATGTGAATCAGATTTCAGTCTTGGGAGCAGATCCTTAGCATCCAAGCAAGTCTTCTTAGAAACCCATTCTCAGCCTTCCGATTCAAAAAATTAGTGGTGGGACACTTAAAAATTAAATGGAAAACTAAAAATAAAATCTTTCTTAAGCAAGCAAATAAAATGAAAACACATACATGAAAATAGAGTTTGAAAATTGCTTTCAAAGTCTCATGAACTGAAAATGCAAAATTAGATTAAAAACAGAAAACATTCCAAAATGTGTTATCCAATTCCTCGCAGAAGTGTGATGTCAGCCCAGATGGACCTTGTTACTGGCTGCATCAAAATGGAACAAACAAGTTAGAATTTTGTACTTTGGATTTTTTTTTTTAATAAATTAAAGTGCAATCTTTAAGTCAAAGCTTTATTATTTATGGTCCATGGGTTCTGTGGTTCCATTCACCCATTTTAGGTCTTCTTTGTATGGAATAGACTTCTGGACTTTTTTGGACATATTACATTTTTTTTGGTTTCGGCAAGTCTGAATCAAAACAAATCTGGTCATCAAAGTAAAACACTTGGATAGAGCCTGGGTAGTTGATAACAGCTGAACTCCATTTTTTGTAAAGGAGACAAAAAATACCAAAATACTATAAAAATGGCATCTGAGGTCATCCAGTTTTCGTTCTTGGAGTAACAGAATTTATCTCAAGGAACTTGCAGGCAGATCTCAAATTGAAAAAGAAACCCTGATGTAAGCAAGATATTATCACAAATACACAGAGTCAAGATGTAGATGATACAGAGCACATTTATAGAGAAAACTCACCAAAGAATAAAAAAAAGATATGGAGGCAACCTTGAGACGGCTGCACCATCAGACATAACCAACTTTTTTTCAAGAAATGTTAGAAAAGCAGTATGCACAAGCCGGCCACAGAATGTCGGCAAATGACTCTGGTTTGATCCCGGGAATATATCAGGTCCAGATATGGTATTGGAGGCAGCCATAAAGGTCAATCATTATTCAGTATTTTTGATTATTATAATCATGTTATATTGCTTGCATTTGTTTTTATTGAACAGTCTTGATTTTTTGCTTTGACTGTTATGCTGTATCAGTCTGTGCCAAAGCAGTTTTGGGCTCTGCCAGGGGATACAATGAGAAGTTCTTTGTTTTATGGAAACTCCTACTTAGACACTGATTGGTTTATTGTACGAAAACAATATTATCTTAAAATTACAAAATGTGTTACCAGACCCTTGCACTTTAAAATCCCACAATCCCATGGACTTTGGACATTTTGGAGCACCACAAACGCTCACCTACTCAACCCAGGGACTGATTAGCTGCCCTCCATAACCTTCCATCCTTTCAACTTCTGCTCTCTGTGTTCATGCTGCAAATGTTCACCAGAGCTTCTTGGCAGAGCCTGACACAAGTTGTATGCTGAATGATTATTTAATACAAACTAAGTATAAAATTATTTGTTGTGAATTTTTTTTTCTTGTTGTCGCCATTATTTCTTTGCAGACATATTGTAAATAGAATAATCTTTCCGTAGTGAATTTTGAAACTTAATCCTGGCCCATTTCTCTAAACACTTTGAAATACATAAAAAAAATCTGCTTAGATGCTGAGTGTAGGCATTCTACTATTGTATGTGGATAGGGAGTGATGACAAAACATGTCAAGTGATTCTGTCAGTGGTCACGGAGACTGCAAAAATATAAAAAATGCTGGCCCAATAATATGAATAAAATAAGCATTAAAAAATATCCAGATATACAAAATGAAGACAAAAGGGCATAATATATAAAAAAAAATTGCAACCATAACATCCTTCCCATGGTCCGATAAAACCTGAGAGCAACTAATTGTGGTTCTTTGTTTAACTTTTGGTGTACTTACTGAACTTGGGCTTTGATCTTTTGGTTTATGTTTGAGTTTAGTTGAAAAATGGGACAGATCTGGGGTTTAGAATTTTGCCTTCGTTTTTGGCTAAATTTC
Organism: Polypterus senegalus; assembly: GCF_016835505.1. Lineage (NCBI taxonomy): Eukaryota > Metazoa > Chordata > Cladistia > Polypteriformes > Polypteridae > Polypterus > Polypterus senegalus. Next base: position 162,778,116 of record NC_053161.1, read on the forward strand.
CTCTTCTGGTCTCATACATTCCCATTTGTCTCCTGGTTCTTTCTAGGCAGGACAGCAATTAAAAAAAAAACTAAGTAAAGGGGCCGGTGAGGAAAGAGTAGAAAAGTTACATTTTGAAAAAAAGAGAAAAAGAAGCAATACAAGAAAAAATCAAACTAAGCGAGACCCATGAGAAAGCACAACACCCGAATGCTAGAAGACAGCTAGCTTGTTTAATACAAATTCTAAATGCTTTGTCAATAACAGTGTGCCACCAGAGGGCAGTAGTCGGTATTCCAGGTGCTATTTGGGCAGAGATGTGGCAGAAGTATATTGGGAGTAGTGTTGGGGGTAATGTGTTAAAAGTAACATGTTAAGTAGTGAGATCATCTTTTAAAAAAATAAATAACACAATGCAATATTTTTTTTCTTGAAGTAAAAATACCTGTGTTACTTTAAAAATATAGATATATTCATATTCCCTCCTCATGTTTTCTGACTGTTTTTTCAGTAGTTTTGCATTTGGTTACAGTCAGTGTCACTACTGGTAACATGAGGCGATACCTGGACCCTACAGAGTTTGGCTGCACAGGTAGTCCAACTTCTCCAGGATGGCACATCAATACGTGCCATTGCCAGAAGGTTTGCTGCGTCTCCCAACACAGTCTCAAGGGTATGGAGGAGATTCCAGGAGACAGGCAGTTAGTCTAGGAAAGCTGGACAAGGCCCCTCGTAGAAGGCCCTTAACCCATCAGCAGGACCCACTAGTGTCTGCTCCTTTGGGCAAGGAGAAACAGAATGAGCACTGCCAGAGCCCTACAAAATGACCACCAGCAGGCCACAGGTCTGAATGTCTTTGACCAAACAATCAGAAACGGACATGAGGGTGGCCTGAGGGCCCGACGTCCTCTAGTGGGCCCTGTGCTCACTGTCCAGCACCGTGGAGCTCGATTGCCATTTGCCATAGAGTACCAGAATTGGCAGGTCCACCACTGGCACCCTGTGCTTTTCACAGATGAGAGCAGGTTCACCCTGAGCACATGTGACAGACGTGGAAGGGTCTGGAGAAGCTGTGGCGAACGTTATGCTGCCTGTAACATCGTTTAGCATGACCGGTTTGGTGGTGGGTCAGTGATGGTATATCTGGGGAGGCATATCCATGGAGGGACACACAGACTTCTACAGGCTAGACAATGGCACCTTAACTGCCATTAGGCATCGGGATGAAATCCTTGGACCCATTGTCAGACCCTATGCTGGTGCAGTGGGTCCTGTGTTCCTCCTGGTGCACGACAATGCCTGGCCTCATTTGGCAAGAGTATTCTGCCCTCTGTAGGTTGATAATTTTCATTCCCATCAAACAATGTGGCATCCTTTTGTTCCTAACACATTACCCAGTCCATATCAGTAGAGATAGCCTGAAGGATTTTTTTCCTATTGAGATCTGAAACCGTCATAGTTACCATTGTGCCCATTTTTCCTAAATGGGCATCTCGCTGTGCTGCTTTTTAAATATACTAAAGATTGTGCCCTGCAAAGTCTTTTCAAAAATCCTACAAATATATAACAATAAGTCATTATAAAATGAGTAGCTGCTATACTCATAGTCAAATATGTAAGCATTCTGAAATGAAGATAAACAGCATGTATAACTGCAAGCTTAAAAGTCATAATCACTAACCATTACCAAATATCGGTGTATCAAATCATTCCAGAGGGACTTGAGCAGAATGCAGGTGAGGGCAGATTTGTGGATGATCATGTAAGTAAATGTAGGGAACTGCATGTACTTGTAGGACATAAAGGTGTGAGGTTTAAATACAAATTTGGAGGTTTGATACTTGAAAGTCCACTTTATAAAAAGGACTTGGGAGTTACAGTGGGCTGGTCAATGTCTACATTCAGACAGTCGACAGAAGTGACTATGACCCATACATACATGGAGTAAATTCCTAAGTAGTGTGGTAGACAGTCTTATGTTGGAGAAGTCCAGATCTCAACTTAATGATATGTTTTCAAAAGCTTAAGTGAATTGGCATTGACCAGCTGTGTTGGGTAGAATTTCTTCTTCTTGTCAAAAACTTGCTTAGATTTTGATACCCAGGAATTGTGTAATGACAGGCATCAAATCACAATGAGGCTGCTCCACATTTATCTGGTTCCAGATTTCCAGTGTAGTGCCTTTACTGGTCACTGTGTTCAGTAATCACACATTATCATATGAACCTGCCTTGGTTCTGCTCATCCTTAATTTACAGAGAGCATAAGCTGTGATGTGTCTTTAGATATCATTTATTTTTGAGTTGTTCAGCATCATCTTTGGCAGGGAAGTTTTAGCTTACATCCTCTGTCATTAAGGCAGCCCAGTCCTGCCCTCATTCTCATCAGTTGTTATGTAGGCAGCAGTGACAAATGAATGCTGCCAGTCCATCACTCCCTCATCCTTGAATTACCCTCCTTGTCTGTCATATTTAATCTCAGCTGTTCAATTCTCCACCCCCATATCCTCCTATTCATCAAACATTTGAGGACTTTTTTTGTCCTTTTCATCTTCACTCTCACATCCTTCACACATTTGATTTCACCAAAGCTGGCAATATCTTTTCTGAGAACTATTAAAGTGCCAGGCAGGCAGTAAGGGTCAAGATGGCTGTAATGTCATATTCACACTAAAGTCTCCCCTGTTCTAATATAACTTCTTCATATTCATTCATCATGTCCCTCCTATTGCCATCTTGACTCTCTTGTTCTGTCCTTGTTCCATCTCTCTGACCACCTTTTCATTGTAGTTCTTCTCTTTGTACCTTCATCTCTCCCTCTGTCTTTTCTACTCTCTCAAACTCTTAATCCATCTGTTCACACTCTGTTCCTTGTCCAGCTGTTCTGAAGAAGCCACCTTCAAGCTAGGGTCTCTAGTTCTGTTCTCCAGGCCAACACTGGTTAATATTTTCACCGGTTCTTATTTTTGGGTGGCACTTCCATCCTAATTCCACTCCCTTTTCCCCCCAATGTCTTTGTTGATGCTTTGTTGGGCTTATTCACCTCCCTCCTTACATTATTCTGAGCTCACTTGGTCCTATTCTCTATTAATTTCTGCTCAATTTGTCCATACTTGTCTTTCCCACTCTCAACTATCCTCTCATTCTCTCTTCTTCTTGTCGTTTTGTTGTGTTTCTCATTTTGTTCTGTTCCTCCCCCTGACCACCTTGTCTACTGGCATTGGCTGTTTTAGTTGCTGTTTGTTCCAAGTGTTCTTAACCCCTTATCATCTCACCCATCTCTCCTCCTGTCCACAACAACTGCTGTCCTAATCCTGTCATATCTCCTGCCTTTGTTCTTGTCCCTCTGTAATTTGAACAGCAAATGTCCACCTTTTCTCTTGTTCCTTTCACCTGTTCATCTCACACTCCTCTGTTTCTCTTCTTCTTGTTCATCCCCTTCTTTTGTTTCTCATTGTCTTTGTTATATTTCCTTGCCTATCACCTCTGTCCATCATCCCTTATCCACTGCTCCTTGTCCTTCTTGCCCAACTAACTATCTATGCTTCCTTCAGTCAGGCCACGTGGTATCATATGAACAGTTGATCTATCAAGGTGTAAATTAATAACCTTTTATGAATGTGCAGAAGAGAGAGCTGAGGAACTTCTGAAGGTGAGGCCACAACACGGTATACTGTTGAGATAAAGTAAATGAAGTGAGGACATAAGGAGAATCACACAGACAGACAGGACACAGAGGACAAAGGTTCAATTACTGTTCTGTTTTGACTGTTCACTAAACTTCAGTTTGAACTTGAGACCACTGCCAGGCCCAATATACCTGACAGTGTCTTCTGCCTTCTTACCATACAAACTTAACATCTATTTATTTGGCCGGCGCTTTTATCCAAAGCTACTTACAACATTTGAGATACAATTGGTTTCATTTGTTTTGTTTTACGAACTGGAGCAAAGACAGGTAAAGTGACTTGCGCAGGGTCACACAGTGTCAGTGGTGGGATATGAACCCATGGTTTGAGATCAACAGCCTTAACCACTGCACCACACTGCCTGACTAGTAAGAAGTCACCCAAACTGACATGTGGACATTAACACTGGATAAGCACATTATCACAGTTTCATCCTCCACTGCAGTGTCCAAAGGGATTTATCAAAGGTGATGATACCAGAGTGACAAATTCAGATTACTGTCTCTGGAACTGATTTACAGGATGCCACCCAAAGTTTCCTGTTAACATGCTGGTCGCTGTTTAATTTCGGAGACCTCGGTAATCAAGTGTTTGTCATGATGGACTCCCCTGATGTCAAACTAATCATATGACAAGGACACATTGTCTGGTTTATTATGACCCAACTAAGGAAAAAGACTGGACCTGTCATTGGTATCAATGAAATACCGGACAGGGAGGACAAGACTGACATATGACATTTCTGTTCTCAGCCATTCAGACCTCACATACTGACAAGTGCAATTGACCAGCTGACTTCAGTGCACTGAAGTCCTCAATGGGGATGTTGAGTTCAGTTATCTTATTCCTTCTTTTCATTTCTAATAAAACTGGTCAACTAGCTCTAAATGGACTTGTCTTTTTCAAAGTCTAGTGACACTGGCCACAGTGGTCGTCCGAGAGACTCTTTGTCACACCTCCTGCAGTCAGTGTGAGTGTGAAGCAACTCTGTGACTGCTGACCACTGGAGTCCATTGCCAGGTCCTGCCTAACTCCTTGAGCTGCTCATTCAGTTAAAGTGATTTGAGAAAATTAATGAAGGCACAAAACAACCTGCTGGGAGATATTGAAAATGCACAACACTTTATCAGCAGTAGATGATTGTTTTGGTCAGGCAAATTGATTATTCTTTTTTAAGGTTTGATCATATATAATGTGAAAAACACCTACTGTGTTTTCCATGTTGGCCAGTTTGTGTATTCACATGAAACAACTGCGCCGAATCGATTGATTTTGTTGAAATGTGGTCATCTATTTTTCATGGATATTTTCATTAAAATATTTCAATATTATCATCCCATTTGAGGTTCCGTGTCCGCACTGTGGCCAGGAACCTAAAGGTATGCATAAAGAAGAAATGGTAGAGGACACATAGTCCTGAAGTGCACCAGTGCTTGAAGGTCAGGGGACCAGTCTTCTGTTTATACAGCTGCTTGTACTTTCTTCTGTTGTCACAAAGTCTGTGATGCACTGACCAAATGACCTGGCCCAATAAAGCTGGTGAGTCTGTACTATAATAGTCCAATAGTGTTAAAGGCCGAGTAGAAATCTTCAAACAACACTCTTTTGTATGTCCAGGCCAATCACATTGTTCAGACCTAACTTCACACCAATTGGGTGAACAAGCAGACTGAAAATGGTCAAAGACATCTTCTGTCACATTCGTCATCTCAGCTTCACTGGTTTGTTGTCATTAAGGCCCCTGGCTTTTCAGTTTTTAGGTAGTGGGATGACGGTGGAGATATTGAAGCAGGCAAAAACTGAGGACAGGTCCATAGATTAATGGAAAAGTCAAAATATACAGGGGAAGTTGATCTGCAGAGGGAAGTGGATGTCTGGGTTTGTGGTGTTTTTAGTATTCTTGAATAAGTCTTTCATGTAGAAAACATAATGACCACTTTTAATAAATGTTCACAATCACCAAAATGAACTATGAATTAAACAATAGGAAGTCAAAATGCAAATATTTAATACAAATACAAATCTGAACTGCAAATTTTAACTCTTATATGGAATGCCAGAAAACTACCCACTGGATAAACAGGTGGCACAGCAGTAGTGCTGCTGCCTCGCAGTAAGGGGACCAGATTTTATGTCCCAATTCCTCCCTGCATGGAGTTTGCATGTTCACACCCTCTGTCTTCGGGAGCTTCGGTTTCCTCCCACTGTTCAAAGATATGCAGATTAGGTTGATTAATGACACTAAACTCTGGCTCATTTGTGTGTGTGTGTGTGGTTACCCTGTGATGGACTGACACCCTGTCCAGAGTTTGTTTGTGCCTTTTGCCCTGTTCTAGCTTTGATAATAATAATAAATTTTATTTATATAGCACCTCTCCCGTGATAGGCTCCAGCCCCTGGTCTGGATTAAGCAGGTTAGAAAATGACATGACGTGATTGAACAGTCGGCAATCAGGACCCCTGGACTATGATCGTTTCTTGCCTATTGAGCTGTGTTTCATGTTAAACTGCCATAAACTAAGACTAAGTACAATCATCTGACACATATCTCATTGAACTGCAGATTGCTGAACTCATCTCAAAGTCTTAAATTGAAGTACAGTATTTGCATCTCTCAAATGACTGCTAACCTTCTATCTTCTAGAGTCCTAAAACAGAGATTGTTAGACATAATATTTGCAATTTTTTGGCTACTACTAATGTTAACAAGAGACTGCATGATCCTTAACAGTCAGGCATCAAGAAGGGACATTTCACAGAGATGGCTGTTCTTATCATTGTAGACATGTTATGGCTGGCTAGAGTACCAACATGTCATCTGTCCTCATCCTGCTAGATTTCTCCTCTGCCTTTGACATGGTCAACCACCAAATCCTCCTTGCCATCCTCTCTGACCTTGGCATCACTGACCCTGACCACAGGTGGTTAAAGCAGATCCTACCATGTGTCATGGCATGGAGAGATGTTAAGGGTACCCCAGGGAACCACTGGGTTGCCCTAAGGATTGGTGCTGAGCTTTATCCTTTTCTCTCTATATATCTCCTCACTAAGCCTTATCATCCTACCCCATAGTTTATCTTATTAGAGCCATGCTGAAGATACTGTTCTTGCCAGAGGACAGCACAGTATCACCTAGAATCGCTGCATGTCTCACTGATATTTCAACCTGGATGAAGGGACATCAGCTGAGTCTGGTAGAGATAGACCTCCTTGTTATCCCAGTTCTTTTCTGTATTCAGCAGACCCGTCAAACCTACACACAACCTTGGAGTGGCGATCAATGACAAACTGTCCTTTGCTGACCATGTCGCAAATGTCTCTCAGTGTTGCAGATTCACTTGGCACAGCATCTGCAGGACAAGACTGAATCTAACAGAGTAAGCAGCACAGCTCCAGGTCCAGGCTTTGGTCTTGTCACTTCTTGACCACTACACCTCTCTGCTGGTAGGAGCTTTGGATGTGTCACCAAGACACTACAGTTGATTCAATATACAATGGCATGTCTAATGTCCAACTAGCTGAGGCGGGCACATCTTACTTCTCTCTTCACATCATTACACTCGCTCTCTGTAGTGGCACATATTAAGTTCAAATCCTTGACGCTTGCCTACAGAGTAGTCAATGGGTCAGCACCTACACTTTCAAAGTTAAAACTCCTATAATTTAGCACATATGTAGTGGGACACTTTTTTCAGATTCCAATGTCAAGAAAAGATAAGTCACTTTTAATATAGAAGAATGAGGATTGTCTGTTGGCCATAAGTTCACAAGTGCTATGTTCAGAGGGCCACAATGAAAAATTCCACAGTAAAATTTCTTGTAAATCATTATATATATTAGTAGAGTACATGTAGTATCACATTCCTGTGTCATTATTGTGAGATAGTGTACAGAACAAAAGATTAGTCCCTTCCAATATAAAAGAATGTAGAATGTCAGTTCATTTAATGTAATTCAGCACATATGTAGTGAGGTAGATATGTTTTCAGACTCCAGTGTCAGCATTGTGAGACAATGTACAAAAGAATATAGAAGAATGTGTCAGTTGGTCATATGTTCAGAAGTGCCATTTTCAGAAGGCCGGAAATTAAAAACTCCAAAGTAGAATTTCTTGTAATTCTGTAGCTATGCTGTGGGACACATATATTTTCATATCCCAATGTCAGTGTTCTGGGATGGCATACAAAAAAAGTCCATTGCAATACAGTAGAATCTGGTGTGTCGGTTTGCTATATTTCCACTAGCACCATGTTCGAGGGGACACACAAAAGAATCCAGAGTAATAATTCCTGCAATAATAATTAAGCTGCAGGTTATTTCAAGAAAAAAAAAGAACTACCATAGGGAGCTTTTTTTTTTACTTTCTTCCTTATTTTCATTTTTCTGCTCCACTTGGGTAACTTTCATTTTTTAGTCATTAACTTGTTTTCTGTAGAACATACTGCTGGGTGATTGACCCTGCTACATTACAAGCCTCTTTAATTAGCCATGTTGTAATTTTACTCTTTCAAGCTACTCCTCCAACTGAACAGTGGTATGGCAGTAACATGGAATAATCAATTGTAGTCTGGACTGAACGAGGAGCCACACGTTGACAGATGTCCATTGAAAATAACAGCTGTAATCGCAAGTTTAATATGTTTTGAAGTAAAAAAAAAAAAAAAAAGCTCATAAACGCATTTTATTGTGGGTTCCTTAGCTATTTTGGGGTCCAAGGCACTTGCCAAATGGGTAAGTCAATCCCTGATTTGAAGGTGGAACGGAACATCCGAATGGGTAGCTGGCGAACAGTAGTCCTAAGTTCTCCGTGGCAACAGCAATTGAGATGTAGCAGTCAGTAATAGTAATAGTTATTGCTAAATTGTTTTCTAAATATAACTCGTATAACTCTCAGGCCCTGTTCTCTATTTTTATTTTAAATGGTCAATGAAGAAGCTGCGGTGTTCTCATTTCCACTGCTAATCACTACTCTGAAAAATATTGAAGGTTTTTCTTCCACGCTGAAAAGGGAAAGTTAAAGACTCAACGTTTTGACTGTAAAGCCTTGATAAGGTGTGCAAACAGAATATAATATCGTAACGTCCCAGCCAGGTTGAAGCCTTTTCTTTTTTTCTGTGTGTGACTGTTAGGTCCGACTCAGGGAGGCGGAGTACAGCACGGAAGACTGACAGCGGGGTATTGATTGATGCGGTAACCCGACCCAGGACGACGAGAGGAAGGGTTGGAGAGGGCGCTAGAAGGTTGTGTTTTGGGGGTTTTCGAGATCGGCGTTTTCTTTTTGACTGTTCAAGAAAAACTTTGAGAGACTTTACTTCGTCTTTTTTTCGAGCCTTGTGCGGAGGTCGCTACAATATGATGCACATGAAAGGGTTCCGATGTGTTCCCCTTATAAAATTGAAGTAGCGAATAAATCACAGTCTTAACAAAATACGCCGTCAACAAATCTCTCAACTTATTGTTAAAAACGGTTGTTTCCATTTGGTTTTCCACAACACCGTCTGTGGTTTTATAACAAACTCCATTCTTGTACCTTTATATGCAGAGTTATTCTCCGTCTGCCAGATGTGTGGATTTTATTGAGTACAATGTTAATGCAATGTACCGAACCTATCGAAAGATTTGTTTCTTTTTCAGAAAAAAAGAAAAGTTTCGATCCCTCCAAAGGCACTATTTTTCTAATCTCTATTTTCATGGTCATATCCGACTTTTCAAATGTTTTTCTTAATTCTGTTTGCAGTCGCTAATCATTCAAACCATCACGTGTGCCTGAGGGCGTGCTGCCTGACGTCATTCAGGGCGACGGAAACTGAATGCACGCTGACGCTTCGTACTTGGTGTTGTCATTACACGAGAAGAACGGCTACTGTAGAGTGTTTAGTAATGATCCAGGTGTACGAAAGAGGTTAGAAACAATCGCATCACGGGCAGACATAAGGTAAGCCCTCCGTATCTGAGGTCTCCACCTTATGGATGTGGGAGTTTTTATTCACTTCACTCAAAGTTATCGCATGCGGCTTGAATTACAGGCGAGCAGCGCGTTCGCGTCTATCAGGCCACCACCGGACTTTGTTCGGGTGAATTCATTTCTGGTCCACGTGATTTTTTCTGTTCATTGCTGATTAGATACCCTGTTCACTTCACTTTATGGACTGCCATTTCTACTTCAGTGCTGTCATAGACAACGCCGTCGTCTCCTCACATTCGTTCCTTTCCTTATTTTCTATCGGTCGTGTCCTTATCGAATTTTTAACAAGACGAGGAAAGATGCCGCTCACACTGATCATTGATTTTTACCTTCCTTTATTAATTCAGTCCGTGGTGTCCAGTTCAAAGATAATTGCGGAGTTGGATATGGAGCAGTGACGAGTCGGGCTTTATGTAAAAAGAGCGAAGTACCGACTGGAGCCTGTGAGTGTGAATACGAGTCAAGAAGATACGAGCTTGAGAGCAACTAGAAATATACATAGTAGGAGAAAATAGTAGTGGACGCACTGCTATTCTTCGGTTAAGTTATACATTTAAACTGAAGCTTAACTGATAAAGTTTGGGCATTAATATTAGAATGTGTTCATTTATAAATTAATATGGCACAGCTTATGTAACCTGTTCAATCCAATCTAGATAGTATACATTTATATATGTTATTTGGTAGGAAAATGTATATGGATTTTGTGTCCCTTTAATTTGTATCAGAGGTGGCAAAAACCTTTGTTTTAGTGGTAAAACTCAAACCATTAATGGATGTTAATGAGCGTTTCGAGGTTAATGTTACTTTACAGGTATTCTGATTTTCTTCCCATATCCCAGTAACATCTGTTAGTATTTGTTTTGTGATGGACCATGATGGCGAAGTGTAAGCGGAGTTCTGTGTGGTGGCAGCTACATGTAACGTTATCGTGCTGAAACAAAAAAGGCATTGTGGGTCACCTCCTGTGTGCACCCAGGCCCTCTTCGGTAAACGCCACTGTCAGCCCTCACATCTCTCATATAGGCAAGACTCACTGATTTAATTAGAATATTTATGAGGATCAGTAATGGATTGTTCTGTCTGTCCCCTCCCATAGCAAGCTGGTCATTAGGGAGCACAAATGTCCAGACAAAGGAGATCTTAGAGTGACCTTTTTTGAGATGGAGAATATTATTATATGAGTGGAAAAAATTACACTTGATAAATGGAAAATCACGCAATAGAAAATTTTAGAGTACAATATAAGTTCCTATATGATCAAGTGCATTAGCTTATGTTCCTAAATAAATTTCGAGTAAAATGAACAGGAAATCAAATCAATTAAATAACTGAAGTTAAGTAAACATGTTGCATAGGTGGATTGACACAGGAGTGGCTTACTCCCTCAGTCCATGTCAAACTTCACAGACCCATTTTGGACATAGGTGTTAACTTTTCGAATTTATGATGTGTACTCATTTCACAGACCAGCATTTGTAATAACCAACATAAGCATAAATTCCATATAACTGAGCTTGCCGCATTCTTTCTTCCTAATTTGCAAGCCTTGTTGCAGTAACAAGTACTTTTACAGGCTTCCTCTTTGCTTATGTAATTTTTGCATGAATCTGAACTTTCTGCATTAAACATTTGAGTTGTTATCCATGTTTTTTTTTTGGCCTACTATTGTTTGTCACCTTTGTAGAATAATTATTAGTGAGGGCGGTCTGGCACCACCCAATTCAAAGCAATTATAAAGCATTTCTTGATGCAAGTTGAGTTTTGACCTGCATACATGTTATATATTTTTTCTTTTAAATGAAACCATTTGCTGCTTTTAATACACCATTATAATACAGTCTAGTCTATCTTGACCTTAGTAACGATACTACACCAGTAAATTACCCACTAACTGCCAACTTTTATTGAAATAAAAGTGAAATTACCAAAAGAAAAATAAATGTGAAAACCAAAAGAGTAATACTAGCATAAAGCCACTATCAATATTACCCAATGAAAGGAGAATAAATTCTCCTTCAAGCTGTCATTATTAGTTAAAACCAATCTCTTTCAGTGACAAGAATGTTGCCCATCTCCTTTTCCTGGCAGGCTTCCTAAAGAAGGCAGACTTTTCACATGTCACTAGTGATGCGGCTTCACTGAAGTATTTCTAGTGCTGCCAGGTCTCTCCCACCACACTGATGACATGACACAGGCAGGTTGAATGTACACGATTAGGCTGAACCCCTTTTAAAACTTCCTAGTCTGCTTTCAGACATTATGATGCATTGTGGGAAACCACTGCTAAAATGTCAGTAAGATTCAACTGGTTGTTGTGAAGGGACTGAAGTGCTGCTGCCTGTGAGAAGGTGGAAATGTTACTGCTCTCCATAAAGATAACATCTGCCAAAAAGTGCTGCTCTTCAGTACCTGCAATTATGTAGATTATTTCCAATGATTCTTAAACCTTAAATGTTTACAGATTGAAAATGTGCATCATCACATCTGTAGCTTCATCTGTCGCATATCTTAAAATAATTCATTACAAAGCAAAAGCAAACTAATCTGCAAGACATTAAATCTGGGAATTAAACAGAAAAAAAGAAAGACACCCACTTTTAACAGCTCGTTGTATCTGAGGAGATGCCTGCTCTTCTGCCCAGGTTTGTAGGGCTGAGTTTTTATTGGAAGAGTCAAATGTGGACCTTGTGTGACTCGTCACCGCAAAGCAAAACATTTATTAAATCTCGAAACATCGTTGTTCATTTTTAAAAGGGAACCCATTAACAACCAGTGCTGTTCACTGATAACATTTTTCTATGGGAAAGACTGTTAATACCAGTTCAATATAACTTAATCAGTTAAATGATTTACAGTAAGTACATTGTACAATTAGAACTGTCTACATAAAAGAATCACCAAACAGCCAAATGTTTCCATCAACTATAACATAAATTTTCTTGCCACAGATCTTTTGAAGAATGGCGTCCCATATGTTGTTCAAAGACACAAAGACTGCTCTTATTTTCTGGCAGCGCGCCTCCTTGTTTACAATGCTTAATAAAGAAAGGACACATCTTCGTCATTTTTTCAAGCGGTTTGTCTGACTCACACTTGCATCTGACGATTTTGTTGTTTCCTCTTTTGTAACCTGAAGGGGAACACTTTTTGTTCTTGAGATGGGTTTTATTTTTTATGTGGTCATTACAAGTACCTTTTCATGTCCAGTCTGTGGAATGCTGGAAAAACTTGTAGAAAGGTCGTTGACCAGATTTATAAAAGTCGCCGGGATATTGTTTTGCCCCCAATTTTGCAGTTAAGCTTGTGTTTCTAAGTTTTTTAAAGTAGTTAGGTATCTGATACAGCTCGCTTCGACATTTCTGTTTCATGCAGCTTGCTAATTTGTATGTCTTTAATGAGAAAACATATGGGAAACGCGCAAAAACAGATAGAGGCACAACTTATTTTCTATGAAGAATTGCATTCGCTTGATAAACAGCAAACTAGAAAATAGTATCCAAATGATAGAAGTACAGATTATTCAGTCGTTTAATTTATTGTAAAGTTTTGTAACAGTCACCCCTTCAGTTTCTAAATTCCGCACATTTCTGTTTTTAAAGCTAAAATCCATTTTTATGCATTGATGCCGTGATTCAGTCCGTGTTTTCCATATCGCTGAAATCATAGGACCCTAGAAACCTCACTCTAGCCAAGTACACTTTGGCATCGCACAGAGTTCAGTTCTACTGCCTATTTTGTTCAGCATCTATGTGTTTCTCTAAGGGCAAATCATAATGAAAAATGGTTTGGGTTGTCATTGTTATGCAGATGAAACTCGAATCTAAATTGCTGTAAAATCTACATGTATTTCAACCTCTAATTGCTTTACCTGTCTTCAAGAAATACAGTCATAGATGCAACACAATTTCCTTCAACTAGGCTATGATTATTTTAAGAGGTAATCCTTATCTTTACAGTACACAATTATCATAGTTGTCTACCTGTTGATAGTATTCAGGTATCACCTACCAGTGACACCCATCACTGCACATTTGTGGAAAAAATTAAAACCATTACCAAATGTACTTTTTCATCTTCATAATATTGCATGACTTGGTCCATTTCTGCCACAGATCCTGTACTCTCACATCTACCCTTACTTTTTTGGGTTAGTTTTCTTTTACTTGTATTTGATTTGAATCCCCTTATGTTGTGTTTTCTTCTGCTTTGTTTGTATGTACAGTCATATGAAAATGTTTGGGAACCCCTCTTAATTGTTTGGATTTTTGTTTATTATTGGTTGAGCTTTCCAAGTAGTAACTTTCTTTTAATATATGACATGCCTTATGGAAACAGTAGTATTTCAGCAGTGACATTAATTTTATTGGATTAACAGAAAATATGCAATATGCATCATAACAAAATTAGGCAGGTGCATAAATTTGGGCACCGCAACAGAGATATTACATCAATACTTAGTTGAGCCTCCTTTTGCAAATATAACAGCCTCTAGACGCCTCCTATAGCCTTTGATGAGTGTCTGGATTCTGGATGGAGGTATTTTTGACCTTTCTTCTATACAAAATCTCTCCAGTTCAGTTCAATTTCATGGCTGCTGGGCATGGACAACCTGCTTCAAATCATCCCATAGATTTTCAATGATATTCAAGTCAGGGGACTGTGACATCCATTCCAGAACATTGTACTTCTCCCTCTGCATGAATGCCTTTGTAGATTTCGAACTGTGTTTTGTGTCATTGTCTTGTTGGAATATCCAACCCCTGCGTAACTTCAACTTTGTGACTGATGCCTGAACGTTATCCTGAAGAATTTGTTGATATCGGGTTGAATTCATCCGACCCTCGACTTTAACAAGGGCCCCAGTCCCTGAACTAGTCACACAGCCCCACAGCATGATGGAACCTCCGCCAAATTTGACAGTAGGTAGCAGGTGTTTTTCTTGGAATGCGGTGTTCTTCTTCCACCATGCAAAGCTCTTTTTGTTATATCCAAATAACTCAATTTTTGTCTCATCAGTCCAAAGCACTTTGTTCCAAAATGAATCTGGCTTGTCTAAATGAGCATTTGCATACAACAAGTGACTCTGTTTGTGGCGTGAGTGCAGAAAGGGCTTCTTTCTCATCACCCTGCCATACAGATTTTCTTTGTGCAGATTGCGCTGAATTGTAGAACGATGTACAGATATACCATCTGCAGCAAGATGTTTTTCAGGTCTTTGGAGGCGATCTCTGGGTTGTCTGTAACCATTCTCACAGTCCTGCACATATGCCACTCCTGCATTTTTCTTGGTCTACCAGACCTGCTGGGTTTACCAGCAACTATGCCTGTGGCCTTCCATTTCCTGATTACATTCCTTACAGTTGAAACTGACATTTTAAACTTCTGAGATAGCTTTTTGTAGCCTTCCCCTACACCATGATACTGAACAATCTTTGTTTTCAGATCTTTTGAGAGTTGCTTTGAGGATCCCATGGTGTCTGTCACTCTTCAGAGGAGAGTCAAAGGGAAGCACAACTTGCAATTGACCACCTTAAACACCTTTTCTGATGATTGGACACACCTGTCTATGAAGTTCAAGGCTTAACAAGCTAATCCAACCAATTTGGTGTTGCAAGTAATCAGCATTGAGCAGTTACGTGCATTCAAATCAGCAAAATGACAAGGGGACCTACATTTGTGCACAGCCAGTTTTTCACATTTGATTTAATTTCATACAACTAAATACTTCTTTACTGAAAATCTTTGTTCGGAAAACGTCCCAGTACTTAGATGTTCCTAGGAAATGAAAGACATACCACTGTTATATTTTTTGTTGAAAGGAGAGTCAATTATTATGCAGGCTGAGAGGGGTTCACAAACTTTTTCATATGCCTGTATGTATGTTTTATTGTATGTTACATTGATTTTCATTTCTCATTTCATTTTTCATTTGCTACTTAGTTTATATTTTTTTATTCTGCCCTCCCTCAGGTTAACAAACATGTTATTAATAAATTGTGTTATTATTAATAACAAGACAAATACAATTCAACTTATTTGAAAAGGATAGGCCAAATTTGTGGGAAGTCATTGTAGCACATAGATCTTGGTGTTCTGAGTGGATATCTCGTAACTATATGTTCCTAATTTTTGTATCTTTATGAAAATGTAGTCCTCCAGGAGCTCTACACAATGCAAACAGCATCATATTTCCATTGAAATTTGTAAATTTAAGATATTAAAATTAATTTTAATTTTCCAAAGACACATATACATATGACACACACAAAAATCAACTATTTTTAATATTTTAAACATAGAATCAGAATCTAAACTTAACTCAATAGTGAATTTTTGACCCCGTCTGAAAACATCCCTTTACAAAGAAATAAAAATGATAAAAAGATGAAGTAAGTTTTTATTTACTTTTTAATCATTTAATGCACATAGAAAGTGATTTGCAGTCCCAGTTCTGGAGCTGAAAGTATACTGTGGGAATTTTGGCTATCACTTTGCTGCTTGGAAAATATTTAGTGTTTTATTAGGATTTTGTACTTCTATGATTACTACTTTTATTATCTACCAGTGTTTTAATTGGTGGTGCTTCCTGCATGCATGAACAATCTTCACTGCACTGCCACAGGAGTATACCCAAGTTCGGCGGGTACTTTTAACTTCCTCTCTTAGTGTGCGCTAATATGCTACTCCAAGGATCTTCTCTGTTGGAGGACAAAATGATATTTTTTATCCTCTAGTTCAACATCAGCATTGGGATTTCAGAATTGTTATATGTCTCAAATGCAGCTTGGGTTGGATTTCAGTCAGTCAGTGTAGCCCGGTTCTATTCTGGTCATCTTTTCAAGCCATCAGAATTTTTATAAAGTGCACCTCTACTGTAACTATGAAATAAATAATGTGGTATTACTATCTGTAATGGCATCTGCTGAAATGTTTAATCTACCTTTGCCCCTTCATAATTTCAGTCAAATTAAAATGGCAGTGCTTAATTTCTGTTAAACAATAATGCCTAATTTATCAATGACTTTATCATTGACAATTCCATGACCATGATGGACTTTACCAAGACTTCAAACTTAACCAGACTACACCAAATGATTATTTGACTATAGGTAAGCCACACGCTTCTGGGCATGCTGGTGATTTAACTGTTATATTTCACAACACACTTTTAATCAAGGGGCTTCTCTGTCTTGGTTTTAAATCATTTGAATATTTGTCTTTTAAGTTGTGTAGTACATCTCTTGTTATTTTTGTTTTTATTATATTGCCCTCCTAAACTCTGCTCCTTTTTATTAATTTGATTTATACAAGTTACTTGCAGCTATTTGTTTTATAACATGGCTTACCCATAGCTACATTTTAGTATATCTCTGTTAAGCTATGTGTGCATTGAAACGTCATTTTCCTCAAGGCTCCGCAGTCCGTGCTAACCTTTACTCTTCTCCGTTCTTTTTCCGTTTTTCTGTGGTGACGTTCTGTGCCACCATCAGCTAATCAAGGCACCATGCAGTCCCTACATTGATGGACTGAAGGTACTATCAGATATCCACATGACCATCATCATCATCAAATTCTTGTACATGAAGGCTGAAAACCATGAGGACTGATTTAGATAATTTATTTTAGGTAGAATGCCCAGTGGGGGCTGGCAGTCTCTTGGCCTTGGAGACCCTGCAGATTCCTAAGCCCCCCCTCCGGCCCATCTGAACTTGCTTTATTCTTTGTTACTTAGTATTGCCTAATCTTATTTTTGTTTTATATAAACCTTTCTTTCTTCGTCTTGTAAAGCACTTTGAGCTACACCATTTGTGTGAACATAAGCTATATAAATACGTATATGTTGTTGTTATTATAAGGTTTTCTGTTATATTGATTCTTATAATTGTACTGTTAGGGCTCATTTTTTATGTTTGGTACAGTGTTTTGACCTCTTACAGTTTGTTAATTTCCGACTCACATTCAAGGTCATATTTTATATTAAGTCTGTGCCTCAGAGTAGTTAAAAATATAATCTCTGCCCTTGGTTAAATTTAAGGTACTGTTTAATTTAGAAGTATCAAATCACTAAATCCATATGATGCTATGGTTGAATTTTTCTAGTGTGCATATCCTGGTGTTCTCTACTCTTTCAACCTCTGATCTAATTACAGACTATAATGCTGTATTATCTTCCACCCTAAACACTGTAGCTCCTATTAAATCACATATTGTTAAATTTGCTCATCCCTCTTCTGAGGAAGAGCTTTCCTTGAAAGGCCAGAGACATGCACAGGAGGTGCTTTGTAAGGCACTCTGAGCACTTCAACAAGCATACAGGGAGGCACTTGCCTCTGAAAGAAAATCCTTCATTTCAGAAATAATTGCATCTGGTAATACAAACTCTATCTTTATAAAAATGTACCCGAGCTCATCATAATTCTGCTGTTTTCTTCAGTCCTGGACTTAGTTCAAAATGTTTAGATATTATTATGGACAGAAATGTGGCTCTTAATTTTGAATTAAATAAGGCAAACTGTGTTAATACTATCAGACCTGATGTTCATAAATCATTCTCTCAGACTTCCTTGTATTTTAGTAAGCAAGTTACTTGTTTCTCTTTTTTTCACACTATTGATTCAACTTATATATATATATATATATATATATATATATATATATATATATATATATATATATATATATATATATATATATAGCAAAGTGATAAAGATGATTTAAAAATATTAATCTCCTGTGAGCCACATGGCTATATCACATACAAGAATGTTGTTTTGTCCTCTTCTAGTTCTCTTTCCTTGGGATTTGGACCTTTTATTTTAAAAATGGCTGCTGTTACACATATTTTAAAGGAAGTCTGCCTAATACCAAATTCCGATTGCTTAGCTAATTACAAGCCCATTTTTCAACTTTCCCTTCTTTCCAAAGTTCTGAGAGGTGCTGTGGATGATACACTTGTTCAAGTAGAATCACATGACAATTTGCAGTCACTCCATATGCATTGTTCTAGATTGGTTCAAGTCTTTTTTGTTATCAAATGGTCAGCAGTTTGTTGTACTGAGACCTTATAACTTTCCTGCAGTACTCGTAAGTCGGCATATGCCACAAGGCTCAGATCTGGAGCCTTTACTGTTTAATATCTATTTTCTCCCTTTCCGTCATATTATTCATACCCATGACCTGGAATGCCACTATTATACTGGTTAAACCCAGATATGCTGTATGTAGCAAAATTTAAATTCCTTCCACATCCTGCTATTACTGCCTGCTTGCATGACATCAATAACTAATATATTGAAATTAAACTGAGAAAAAACAAAAATACTGTTAATTGCAAGTAAGTTTTAGTTGACAAAGATGGGTCATTTCACATTAATGATGGGATTTCTTTTCAGTCTTCAGCTGTCTGGGTGTTGCATTTGATTCTTACCTGTTATTTGTTCCACATGCACAACAAATTAGTGAACATTTTCTTTTATCATCTAGAAAATTAAAACTTACTCCATGATTTTATTACATGTAGGCTGTATAACTGTAATGTGGTATTGTATTGTCTTCCAAAGTCTGCTCTAAACAATCTGCAGTATGTTCAGGACGCTGCCTCTGGAGTTTTTACTTACACACAGCCCTGGGAAGATATTAGAACAACTTTGAAGGAAGGAGTCTCGTATTCACTTTAAAATACTTCTGTTAACCTGCAAAACCTTAAATGACCAAGATACATCTTATCTCTCTAATCTTTTACACATGTATGTGCCAGCCTAGGGGTGGGCGATCTTTCCGAAACATCTTATCACAATCCTTTTAACACAAAATCATGATCCGAATTGTGATCTCTCTTTTCAGTGTGGCATAAACTTAAGAGAATATCTGGACTCATTAAGACCTAAGTTAAGTGAATAGATTACATACGAAAATAATTCTAGAAATGATAAAATGTAATCAAAGGCAATTTTCAAATTCTGAAATCATAATCAGCAGCTAACAGATAACATAAATATAACCCATATCAACAAGTGCACTTTTAAAATTCTGGCAGTTTCACACAAAATGAAAAAATGTTTTACATTTTCAGTTTAAAGTTGGAATCAACAGCCACATAACCATAAAACAGATTAAAAAAATGTATTTAAATGTAAACATTATAACTGCCAGAAGACTGTTTCACAATCATTATAGGTAATACAATTAACATAGTAAACCAAAACAGAGTAACAAACAGCTAAAATTAGAGGTAGAAAAGTAGATTTTGAGGTAGAAGCAGGTGAAGAATCAAATATCCAGTACCTTTTATTTTAAATTCAGGTACTAACAACTTCACTATGCTATTAAACTAGCTAATTGAACTCCAGGCAGTTTAGTTACATATTTTTAACATGAAAAATTAAGTTGACATTCAGTTTACATCAGATGTAATGATTTTCTGCTTACACAATCACAGGTTTTTGGCAAGGAAAATCAATTGATCCACTATATGGGGTTTCAGAGTAGCCCTTTTACTTGTGATGATACTGCCACCCGTGCTAAACACTCTTTTTGATGGTGCACTGGTTGCTAGGATACAAAGATACTTTTTTGCCAGGCATTCGGACTCGGGTACGACTCAGATGTTCGACTGGACCATAAGTCACTTGTCATTGCAAAAAATGTGCCATTCTTTAATTGCTTCGCCACCCTCTGTTGGAAATCACTATACATATGGGGAATGCCCATATCAGAAAAATATTTGTGACTTGGAAGATCATATCGTGCTTCTAAAGTGTGCATCAGTTTCTTAAAACCCACATTGTCTACAGCTTGGAGTGGTACCATATCGTTAGCTAGGTAGAATGTGAGCTTCTCAGCCAACTCTTTCCATAGTTTGCTTCTTTTATCATATTTTTTCGACTGCTCTAATGCATCGGTCAACGACAAATGTTTATGCTTTGCGACCACGCGAGATACAGATGAGTGGGGTTGTACTGACCGGACTGGCATGTTCCTTCAGTTGAAAGGAAAGAAAGCCGTGGTGGGGACACATGATATAATTTGACCAGTCATGATGGGAAATTATTCTGTTCGTTTGTGGACTTGGCATGGATCCATCAGTGTTGAGTACAATACACCCCCACAGTCTGCGGGGGTTACGTTCCTAGAGCACCCGCGAATTGTGAAAAACCGCAAATTTTGGATGTGGTTAAAAAAATGCCTGTTTTTATAGTTTAAACCCTAAGTATGCCCCCAAAACACTTTAATTTAATGTCAAACTCCACTTAATACATTACCTAAAAATAAAGAATGTAAAGGTAAACCCGTATACTGTACAGTACCATACTAATATGTCACCCGCAGTGCTAGAATGTAAAATACCGATGTTACCGCTATATGTACTGTAATTCATGCAAGTGTGTTTTCATTTCCAGAAGCCTTAGAAGGTACGGGGCATTTCGGTGGCATCTTGGGGTTTTAACCCTTAAACTGCCACATACTTGGGGTTAATCCATCCCTGGACACCAAATACTTTTTTGCTGCACTTTATAAGTAAACGTCCCAATTAACAAAGAAAAAGTGAAATTTTAATGGAACACATTTTTTTTTCATGGAAAGAGCATCACAGTAACTACAACACTGATCATTTTACACATTGCTATTGAATTGTAAAGACTATTTAAAAAAACTACTGGAACAATATGTACAAGGTGCAACTTGAGCCGTTGGATGAAATTCAGTAAATCACTGAGCCAACTGCGCTTGAACTGGCTGCATGCGAGCACACAGAGGTAAGCGCTGATGCTTGCAGGCTAGTCTAGTGCAGTGGTTCAATCCCAGGGACAGGCTGCAGGGTGTCATGCTTGGGTCACAGAATTGCACAGAAACACAAGAGATTGTAGAGACAGAAACTTTATTTAAACACTTCAAGCAAAATGTCTCTTTCAGAAGTTAAACAAGCTCATTATACAGTTAGTTCTCGATTTAAGAATAGACAAATATCATAGGGGAGCACAACATTAGCGGGACCCCCAACAGAAGCAGAGGATGTTTGGGGGAGGAGAGGTAAACAAAGCAATCCGCCAAAAAGGACAGGTGCTATTCAGGCTTTTAAGTAAGCGTTGTGTCGTGCGAGAAGCATATCACACGACAGAGCAGCCACAAGTAAGGGAGCAATGTGAATGTAGTCTATCAGTGTTTTTTAAAAGGGTTTTTTTTGTGGAGCGTTCGTGTCTTCTAGGGGTGCATTCAGCCCCCCTGCTCACAAGAGGCTGCCAGTGGTCATGAGCTGGCTGCTGAACGAATGTATGTCACTGACTGATCAGCTCCTGCCTGCTCGTAAATGGCACTGGGAAATGATTATAGCCGGTTGTGGCGGTTTAAGGGTTAAGAGGAACAAAACGGAAAACATAAGAACACTCAGCTGGAGATGCTTCACAGTCAATCAGCAGGAAGAGAAATAAATAACACTGTAGTGGTCCAGTGCCGCAAAGATTCACATCATCGAGAAGACGGCGATTTGCTTATTTTTATGGTGGAGATTCCAGGGACGCACCCAGCCTTGGCCTGAGCTGCACGCACTCAAAAAACAGAGACAAAAACAAAGCAAAACAGTAATCAAACGGCAAATACAGAATGTAATGAAAACAACGATACCACCCCTGTTCCTCTTACACCGATTACACATTAAATACAACAAAGCACAAACAAAACACACACAGTAAATCATGAAAAATGGCAACGGATGAAATGTAACGATGAAGATAGTCCTGGGATCTGTACATTAAATGAGAATGTTAAGATAGTCCTACCGCTAGTTCTTGAAATAGTGAAGACAGGTGGACAGGTTCAGGAGCGCTCCTTTCTTTGCAGGATGGCCATGAATCCACTTACAGTCCTCATGTACACAGGCAGACAATCCAGACCCCAACCATGAAATGATCCAGGACAAAATGAATAAGTACAGATAACCCAACAGAAGGCAGACAGATAGAAACTTGAAACACAAATTCCAAAACTTTTAAAAATGTGAACTTTTTATTTTTCTTTTGGTCACCGGCCCCCTTTTTAAAATCCATGCTTAAATCCAGCATCCTCAGCAGAAGATCAATCAGAGCCACTGCTGGGAGTTGCAGTTTCAAATTCTATTGGCTACTTTCACCATCCCAAGCCCTCATTTTCCTCTACAGTTGCTTCCTGTTCTCTCTACAGTACAGTATTGCCACGAAAAAAGCCATAAAAATTGCGGAGGATATTTGCGGTTTACACTGACAATTATTAGATAGGTTCTAAGGAAAAATTCGCGAATGACTGAGGCCGCGAACTCTAAATCGCGACTTCGCGGGGGTCTACTGTATTAGAAGAATATAAAACATCACTATCTGTACGATTGCTTGAAAATTATATCATAATCTAAAATCGTCAGATCGCGCACCCCTATTCCAGCCTGCCAACTCCGATCATCTGAAGCTTACCATTCCTAAAACTAGGCAGAGAACCTTGGGTGAGAGAGCCATCTGTGTCTCACCTCTAACCATGTCAATTGCTCTTTTTCAGTAGCTCAAAGAAGTCAGGTTACTGACCATTTTTCAAAATAGATTTAAAACTTAACTATTTGCTTAGTCATTTCTATAATCTACTTTTATTATCTTTTTATGTTTTGTACAGAATCCTTCTGCTGCGAAATGTATTTTAAGTGCTGTTATTATTACATTAGATATACATATTTGGTTTAAATTAGAGCAACCTAATTCAATTAAAGGGAAATGGGTCATACAGTTTAATTAGATAGATAACATTTTGTCATTCACAAGTGGGAAATTGGACTTTTTTTCAGAAGCTCACTTAACAAGCAAATAAATACACACAATGGTCTGAACACACACCAGAATGACTAAAAAGAAAAAAAAATAGAAAGAAACATCTGACTTGTCAGTTACAGACACAGTATGCGTTTTTGTCTTGAGCACATGAGGGGAAAAAGGGCAGTTTCATCTTGTGCCCTGTTCATGGTATAATTTAATCCATGCCTCATCCATTAAAAGGATGAACAGCACCGCATAGTATTTATTTTTTTTTTTTTATCCCATTTCTAATCGTGCTCACCGTATCCAGAATATGAGCGCAATACCGTGAACAAGTCTCATGTGCTCGTGACACACCGACCTCCAACTGTGACCCAAAAGTGGCTGAGAAACACGGTGTATGTGTGATTAGCTCTGGGGTGACCTGTCCATGGGTGTTTCCTGCCCAGTGCTGCCAGCAAAGGGTTTGTCCCTACTCAATAATCCAGCACTGGAAGAAACTGGTATGAAAATGTATGTATGTACTGTGGAAGTCAACCCCGACACAGGCGAGCACAGTGACACAAGTCCAAGCACACTCACTTTTATTTTCTTCCTTGCCTTTACAGCACAGCACACACATCATTAACAATACTATTGCTCAGTCCCTTTGTCTCTTTTCTTTCTCTCTCTCTTTTTTTTTTCTGCCGCCTCTACTCCTCTCTGCAAGCTTTGTCTCCTTACTCCCGACTCTGGCTCCCTGAATGGAGTGAGGCGGCCTCCTTTATACTGCACCCAGAAGAGCTCCAGGTGCTTCCTGACAATCATCCGGCAGCACTTTCTGGTATGGCGGAAATGCTGTATGGGCACCCAGAAGCACTCCAGATGCACCCGGATTCTGTTCTGGCCACGTGTGGCAGAAGTGCTGCAGTCCAGGGTTCCAAAACTGTCTAGGTGTCCCCAGGTAGGGCTACCATGTCATGTCCTGGGAGAGGTATTGTCTCTCTCCCAGTCCTTCCATCATCGAGGCGTCCTGGACAGGCAAGGGCCCCAGCCATCCGCCACAGTACTTAATCTATTTCACACATGAAATGCCAGAACAAAGCAACAACAGCAAAAATAAATAAATGAAAACATTAAACTTCTAGTGGTAAACAGAAAGTGTTTTAAGAATGTCATGAAAAATAATTTTGAAAATAAAAGTTTGGATGAGTACAGAATAGTTACAAACTGTTTACTTGTTAGTTAAGAGTGATATATAGAGTGTGTCTGTGTCTGTGTATATACTGTAGGCTAATATAGACTTTTTTTTTTTTATAAACAAAAATATGGCTGCAACTGCAGTAATTGTTTTGAAAGATTTTGAAAAAAGGGGACACCTTGTGCAAAACAGTATAGTTTTGCAATACTCTTGGATGTGACATCTAACCCTAGTACAGATTGGAGCACAAAAGAAACTTTATTCCAGGGATGTGCATCATAAAATGTCTTTATGTACTGTAAATTCCCATTATTTTGAAAAGAAATCCCTAAAGTGCAAAGTTTTTTTTGTGTTGTATATATTTAATATTGGTGTAAAGAAAGGTTTTTAATCATATTACTTTCATTTAAAAAAGTGAAGTGTTGTACTCATTACTCTTCAGCTATTTGCAGCTCCTTTTATAACATAAAACAGAGTAATAACTGTTTATTTTTTGGTATGTAATTTAGGCGCGATAATGCAAAAGAAAAGAAAAAAAAAAAACTGTGCATAAGTGGTGTGATGCCCAGGGTGCGTACAGCTACCATAACCCCAACACAAACAGGCAGGACACCAATTGCCACACAGCACACGGTTTATTTACAGAGTGTTGTCTGTCCACAGCACACAAACCACAGAGCATGACACAGTCCATTCTTGCCGCCAGTCCTTCCGGCTCCACTTCTCCAGAGGCTTTGTCCTCTTCCTTCCAACTCTGGCTGCTGACTTCTGGTGACTGGCCTCTTTTTATAGGGCACCCAGAAGGACTCCAGGTGCCCAATGAGCTTCTTCTAGCTGTACTTCCAGTTGTGGCAGAAGTGCAGCCAAATAGGGCCCTGAAAACATCCATTCGCCCCCTGGATGTGGTCACGGGCCCCAACACGATTGAGCTCCCATGCTCATGATCCATGGCCCCACTGGAAACCAAGGGGGCTGTCCTCTCTTGTTCTTGGGTAGAAATTGTCCTGGAAGTACTCTCTCCCCCTATCCTTCCATAACCAGGACGTCCCAGCCATTCGCCCCACTAATTGGTTATTAGAGAAGCCTTTGTACTTGTATTAGCACAACTGAAACCTGTTGTTTTGTTCACTTTCCATGGAATGACCATACATTTTTTTTTCCCCCACAGAGGACTAAAAGGTTCCATTTACTGTAACGTGTAGATGGATGTGAAAGAGGAGACATGTGAGACTGATATAAATACCATGGCGATAATGACTGTAACTATTAAGGAGGAGAACTGTGAATGGGAGTCATCCCACCCTAACCAGGAGAGTCGCTGCATTAAGGATGGTGACTGCAAACTGAGGTCAGTGAGTATTAAAGCAGAGGCAGAAGATAAGTCAGTCAGCATTGAGACTCCCAACCAGACAAGTGTGAAGAGTGTCGAGGAAGACAACTTTCAATATGAATGTCAAGATGGAGTGGTGACTGGGTCAGTGTCTTCTGAAAGCAAGTGCTGTTCATCTCTGGAGCCTTCTGTCAAGGTGAAGTCTGAATTATTACAGTGTGACACAAAGAAAAGTGAGGACATTTCATCTGTCAGAACTCGGGAAAATCACCTACCAAATAAAAATAAGTCTGGAGAAAGTAAGTATAAGCTATATACAGCTATTTGAAAGTTTTAGGCCGGAGTTATACTTCACGCGACGCATGCTGCAGCGGACGCTCCTGCTACGCAAGCATTGTAGTGTTCATACTTGCGCACATACTTTACGTAAATCTGGAGGAATCCACCAGGTGGCAGTGCGAGATATTATCACGGTGAGAACATGTTCGGCTTCTCTGTGTTGTGAATTGCCTAGAATACCTATTAAATTCTGATGACACCTTACCGCAATATGTCTGAAAAGGATGTTTATTGATTAAATCCATCAATCCAGGGATGTGTCCATTCCAGCAAGCATTGGGCACGAGTGACAATCAGTCCCTTGACGAGGCCACAGCTAATCGCAAGGTGAATACAAGCACACACATACACGAGAGTCATTTTAGCGGCACCAAATCCCCAAATCTGCATATCTTTGGAAGGAAACCGGAGCACAGTGTGGAATACAAGCAGGAAATACCAGCAACATAACTCCCTGCGAGACAGCAGTGCTACCGCTCCGCCACCGTGTCACCCCCATGTGTGTAATTAACAGTATTCATTATTTAAACAAAATTATATGTAAAATGTAACATACATACTTTAATGCATTTCATCATGAAAGTGATATCAAGTATGAATCTAAAGATTCTAAATGTGCAGAGAGTTGGAATATCATACATTTAATTTGTTCTGTGTGGCGATCTATTGCTGCTTTCCGCTGCTGTCAGGTCCAAGAAGCTCGTAGCGATTAAAAACTGGGATGACGTTTACAACGGTCTGCTTTAATGATAAAGTAAACTACGAGGTTAAAGTGGACATTTCGAGATTAAAGCCGAAATGTCCACTTTAATCACAAAATACACGTTTTCACCGTGTCCTTTATTTTTTTCTTAGTGGTTCAAATATAACGCTATACATTATGTTACTGTTGTTAAGTTGCAAAAATAAAAAAGACGACACAAAAGATGGTATGTGAGACTTGCAAAATGTCATTACGATCGGGAATATGTGACGCTTGAATATAAAAGCACCACGAATGCATCTGTATGTCGGCATTTTGCTTCACCACTTTGAACCATTCATCAAACAGCAAAGCGCGCACATCGATCCCCGTAGGATCTGCATAGAGGCTTTCTGTCACATGTAGATAGTAAACAGAGACTCTGACGTCATGTTCCGACTTTTAGCACACTGCGCCCCCTGACTTATTGCTGGTACTGCAACTCACGCACGCATTGCGTTAATTTCTGAGGACCTGCTCAGAGGAAGTGTGAAATGAACGCTGGGAACGCGTGGCAGTCATGATGCGGGCGCGCACGCGTTCTGAACGTGAAGTATAAATCTGCCCTAAGGGTTACGGGAAATAGGGCTGAATTTTATAAGAAACTTTGAAATGTAGTAAGATGGATGGAATTTAAATTATGATTATTAGATGATGAGCAATATAACAGAGTATTGTTTTGCATTTATCTTTCATGCAAAACATATTAAAAAAAATCTCGAAATTTCTCAGCAAATTCAATGTCAAAGAAATGTATCTGTCTCATGACCTACAATTGTTTTGTTTTCAACTTGTCTGTACATGAAAGGTATGAAATAAAAGGCTGCAGTTAGTCTATTTATTTTAACTTTGCTATTGTAGAACTATAAATGAGTCCCAAGCAGCATTTTTTGGCACAGTTCTGCTGAATAATTCATTGGCTTAAAGCACTCCATGTCAGAAAGAGGGTTTACACTGTTCATATGTTCCTAAGAGAGTACAGGAACTGTGTTTTGTCAGCAGCAGTGGCATGAATGAGTGAGAAATAAGATGCCCCATTAATCAATATGTGTAGTGGGTATAATGGCAGGACAGAAGATTTTACTTGTGTACAAGATGTGATTGCTCATCTTCTGAACCTCATGCAGCATTAATCACATGTTTGACAAAAATTTTGTAATTACTGCTTTCATTCCTAATTATTTCATTTTTAAGTCTTATGTGCTGATGTTGTGGTTTTTATGTTTTGATGTCATGAATGTGCGGTGATAGATATTGTAATGAGGATTTGTGTATATTTGTAAAATAGATCATCATGTATTGATATTATGTCTAATTAATCATTAATACATGTTTTATTTCATTAAAAGTATTCCAGCCTAGAAAGTATATACAAATGCATTGGAGCTGCTAATAACAATGTATATGACTAATCTGCCAACTGTTTTATCAATTAATTGATTTAACAGCTAATTCTGTCCAAATGATTCTAATAATCATTTGACTGTTTGCTATCTTTGAATTTTTGTTGAATAATTTTATTTATGAAGTTTGTAAGCACAAGACATTAAGTCATTCAACAGGCTAGAAGAGGAAGGTCCATTGCTTGTGCTTACAATAACGCAATAGTACTAGAAAGCTCTATATTATGAGGGGACAAACAGGCCATTAATCATATATTTTTTGTGCAGAAACCATTGGTTTACATGTGGTATTGGTTAATGAATATTTACTATCAGATTGCATGCACACTTAATTGGTTTGCGTGCGTACAATACTGGTTTCATTCATATGAACTATATTGGTTTGTGTCTGTATATTATCGGTTTGTGCTAGAACTACAGTATATCCATTTGTAAATGCATATCATTGGTTTGTATATGAACTAAATTTTCGTGTGTACATCACTGGCTCCAGAAAATGTATTAGTTTTTGAGTGAAATGCACTGGTTTACACGCACATGTTATCGGTTTGCATATGAACTGTATTGGCTTGTGTTCTGTGCATGTCTAACAATGGATTTGTGTATGTACTATATTGATTTCATGCACATCTTATACTGGTTTCATGTGGGTAACATGTCGGTTTTGCGCTTGAACTCTATTAGTTGTATTGTGTGTATAAAACATACTGAAACCTTTAAAAGTTTATAGTTTGCTATTTCTTGGTTACATTGATTGTGTTAATGTGGTGAGAAGCTGAAATACAGAAGGCAAAATTAACAAGTTGAATATCTTACCATATGCAACCTATGTTTTCAAATTGCTTATGCTTACAAGAGGTTGATCATAATTTCATCCAGCATTTATTTAACGTTGTGACTTAATATCTTAATAGTGCAGTGGATTGAAAATAAGCTTGTATTTTTTTTCTTTTAAACTTAATACAGGAGACAAACCTCACAGCTGTTCTGAATGTGGCAAACAGTTCTTTCGCAGGAGTAATCTTTGCAGACACCAGAGAATTCACACTGGAGAGAAGCCATATTGCTGTAGTTACTGTGGCAAACAATTCTGTCAGAGAAGTACTCTTCAGAACCACACTAGAATCCACACAGGAGAAAAGCCATATTTCTGTTCTCAGTGTGGCAAACAATTTGGTAACAGGAGCACTCTTCAGAGTCACGAAAGAATTCACACAGGAGAGAAACCATATTGCTGTATGGAATGTGGCAAACAATTTTTTGAGAGGAGTACTCTTCAGAAACATGCTAGAATTCACACTGGAGAGAAGCCATATTGCTGCTCTGAATGTGGGAAACAGTTTACGCATAGGAGCGGACTTCGAAGCCACAAAAAAATTCATACGGGAGAAAAGCCTTATTGCTGTTCACAATGTGGTAAACAGTTCTCTGACAAGAGTACGCTTCAGAGACACAATAGGGTTCATACAGGAGAGAAGCCGTATTCCTGTTCTGAATGTGGCAAAGGGTTTTCTCGGAGAAGCAATCTTCAGAGCCACAAAAGAATTCACACAGGAGAAAAGCCCTATTCTTGTTCTGAATGTGGCAAACAATTTGTGCATATGAGCAGTCTTAAGAGACACAATACAGTTCACACAGAAGAGAAGGAAGAAGTCCTGAAGGAGTAAGTTGGCAGGTGAAGAAAGAAGAAATGGAGGAAGAAGTGAAAAGTATCCCTCCTATCTGTGCAGGTCTTGATAAGTACCTTCATTGGAAGGCCCTTGGTTAAGTAATGATAATAATGATAGCACAGTACCATCACCCCTGTTGTGACAGTCCAGTCAATTGGCCACAGTGAAACTAATCAAAGCAACAAGGCTCAACAGAGTGGTTAAATGAAGCTGAAGAGGAGATCATGTGCTGCTATAATTATGTAACAAATGCAGAATTACCAACTAAAAGATATGCCAGGAGGGGTTGCTCAAAATTTAAGTCCTGTAAAGCAATTCTTACATCCAGATTAGGTAAGATAACTGATGCAAACTTTAATTCTCTATTTGGAATAATTAAAGAAAGAAAGCAAATATGTCAATAGTGATTACAGTACTTGCAGTAATAACAAATAATGCTCAGAAAAAGGTTGCGATCAAGAACCAATGAGAGTAGAATGGGCAAAGATCTGGTTAGAAGAGAAAATGAGGCACCTCATAAAGGGTTGCATTTTATGCCAAAATGTACATAAGTGAAAAAGAGGAAACGGACATAAGAAAATATATACGAATGGACTCACACAACCAAAAGTGGAATGTCCTCAGAAGGAACTTATTCTCAAATGAAAATATATAAGAATCCCTGCGATCAAAAACTTTACATCTCAAGATCTGAACAAGGTATGGGACTGATTAAAATCAGCTACCATTTATGGATAAATGATCATTGGATTTCAGGCTGACCTGATGCACTCAAAAGATCCGGCATGAACAGAATGTATTCAACAGTGAAATTAAAAAAAAAAACAAAAACAGTTATTAAGCTTAAGCGATTTTTCTGCAAAAGTGAAGACAAGCCAGACACTTCCCAGCCTTGTGTGTTGATGGCAAGTGCAACTTTGTAGACAACAGAAGCGAGTTTAAAAAACATTGCACCAAGAAAAAAGAAAAGACAACTGACCATAGATACAGTGGGAAATAATTTGAGTCATGTAATCTTAAACCAGTTTTTCTTATTTCTCTTCAAAGTGTCTTACAAGGGTTGTTGCACATACTTTTGTTGTCAGGTCAGTCTGTCTCTCCACGTTAAAATAAATAAAATGTCTCAGCAAGTGGGTGTGTTTGGTTGAAAGTTGGTTCACTTATTCATGAAAGAAATTTCACTTTGTATTAAGATATCTCAAGTAGTGAACTCTGTTCAAATGTTCAGAATTTCCTAAACTCCCATTTAGAAAATAGTGGTGATTTTTTTTGAAGTTAACTTTCTAAAAACAGAAATGTTCTATGCAGTTTCAATTACTGATTAATTTACTGTTTCAAATTTACCTTGAGGGAGATTATTTCAACTTGTACTGTGTAATTTGTGTACAAACCGGATTCCAAAAAAGTTGGGACACTAAACAAATTGTGAATAAAAACTGAATGCAATGATGTGGAGATGGCAAATGTCAATATTTTATTTGTAATAGAACGTAGATGACAGATCAAACGTTTAATCCGAGTAAATGTATCATTTTAAAGGAAAAATATGTTGATTCAAAATTTCACAGTGTCAACAAATCCCAAAAAAGTTGGGACAAGTAGCAATAAGAGGCTGGAAAAAGTAAATTTGAGCATAACGAAGAGCTGGAAGACCAATAAACACTAATTAGGTCAATTGGCAACATGATTGGGTATAAAAAGAGCTTCTCAGAGTGGCAGTGTCTCTCAGAAGCCAAGATGGGTAGAGGATCACCAATTCCCACAATGTTGCGCAGAAAGATAGTGGAGCAATATCAGAAAGGTGTTACCCAGCAAAGACTTTGCATCTATCATCATCAACTGTGCATAACATCATCCGAAGATTCAGAGAATCTGGAACAATCTCTGTGCGTAAGGGTCAAGGCCGTAAAACCATACTGGATGCCCGTGATCTCCGGGCCCTTAAACGACACTGCACCACAAACAGGAATGCTACTGTAAAGGAAATCACAGAATGGGCTCAGGAATACTTCCAGAAACCATTGTCAGTGAACACAATCCACCGTGCCATCCGCGTTGCCAGCTGAAACTCTACAGTGCAAAGAAGAAGCCATTTCTAAGCAAGATCCACAAGCTCAGGCGTTGTCACTGGGCCAGGGATCATTTAAAATGGAGTGTGGCAAAATGGAAGACTGTTCTGTGGTCAGGCGAGTCACGATTCAAGTTCTTTTGGAAATCTGGGACGCCATGTCATCCGGACCAAAGAGGACAAGGACAACCCAAGTTGTTATCAGCGCTCAGTTCAGCCTGCATCTCTGATGGTATGGGGTTGCATGAGTGCGTGTGGCATGGGCAGCTTGCATGTCTGGAAAGGCACCATCAATGCAGAAAAATATATTCAGGTTCTAGAACAATATATGCTCCCATCCAGGCGTCATCTCTTTCAGGGAAGACCCTGCATTTTTCAACAAGATAATGCCAGACCACATTCTGCATCAATCACAACATCATGGCTGCGTAGGAGAAGGATCCGGGTACTGAAATGGCCAGTCTGCAGTCCAGATCTTTCACCTATAGAGAACATTTGGCGCATCATAAAGAGGAAGGTGCGACAAAGAAGGCCCAAGACGATTGAACAGTTAGAGGCCTGTATTAGACAAGAATGGGAGAGCATTCCTATTTCTAAACTTGAGAAACTGGTCTCCTCGGTCCCCAGACGTCTGTTGAGTGTTGTAAGAAGAAGGGGAGATGCCACACAGTGGTGAAAATGGCCTTGTCCCAACTTTTTAAGATTTGTTGACATCATGAAATTCTGAATCAACATATTTTTCCCTTAAAATGATACATTTTCTCAGTTTAAACTTTTGTTCCGTGATTTATGTTCTATTCTGAATAAAATATTAGAAGTTGGCATCTCCACATCATTGCATTCAGAAATTTATTCACGATTTGTATAGTGTCCCAACTTTTTTGGAATCCGGTTTGTATTTTTCCCTTTTACTAATCATGTAGCTGCTACTGAGGCAAAGCAGATCCAGCAATCCAAAATACTGAAAAGCCAGCAGCGAATGAGAGAGAGAGACTTTATTAATCCCCAAGGGGAAATTTGCATGCTCCAGCACCAGCATACTGATACAAACAATATTAACTAAAGAGCAATAAAAAAGCAGTGTAAGTTAAAAAATGCAAGGTGGAGAGTGCGAGGCAGGTATAACAGTCTATAATCTTGTGTAGTGTTAACGTTTACCCCCCGGGTGGAATTGAAGAGTCGGTGTGGAGAAGGAACGATCTCCTCAGTCTGTCAGTGGAGCAGGACAGTGACAGCAGTCTGTCGCTGAAGCTGCTCCTCTGTCTGGAGATGTTCCTGTTCAGTGGATGCAGTGTATTCTCCATGATTGACAGGAGCCTGCACAGCGCCCGTCGCTCCGCCACATATGTCATAACTGTCCAGCTCCGTGCCTACAGTAGAGCCTGCCTTCCTCACCAGTTTGTCCAGGCGTGAGGCAACCCTCTTCTTTATGCTGCCTCCCCAGCACACCACCGTGTAGAAGAGGGCACTCGCCACATCTGCCTGATAGAACATCTGCAGCATCTTATTGCAGATGTTGAAGGATGCCAGCCTTCTAAGGAAGTATAGTCGGCTCTGTCCTCTCTTGTACAGAGCATCAGTGTTGGCAGTCCAGTCCAATTTATCATCCAGCTGCACTCCCAGGTGTTTATAGGCCTGCACTCTCTGCACACAGTCACCTCTGATAATCACGGGGTCCTTGAGGGGCCTGGGCCTCTTAAAATCCACCACCAGCTCCTTGGTTTTGCTGGTGTTCAGTTGTAGGTGGTTTGAGTCGCACCATTTTACAAAGTCCTTGATTAGGTTCCTATACTCCTCCTGATGCAGCCCACGATAGCAGTACGTGCACGTGGCAGGACACCGAGTTGTATTGGAAGTCTGATGTATATAGGCTGAACAGGACCGGAGAAAGTACAGTCCCCTGCGGCACTCCTGTGCCACTGACCACAATGTCAGACTTGCAGTTCCCGAGACGTACGTACTGTGGTCTGTCTGTAAGATAGTTCACGATCCATGTCACCAGGCATGAATCTGCTCCCATCTCTGTCAGCTTGTCCCTATGGAGCAGAGGTTGGATGGTGTTGAAGGTGCTAGAGAAGTCCAAAAACATAATTCTTACTGCACCACTGCCTCTGTCCAAGTGGGAGAGGGATTGGTGTAGATGATGGCCGCCTTCGCTCCCACTTTCTCCTAGTATGCAAATTACAGAGGGTTGAGGGCGTGGCGGACCTGTGGCCTCATGTGGTGAAGCAGCAGCCGCTCCGTGGTCTTCATCACACGTGATGTCAGTGCGACAGACCTGAAGTCATTCAACTCACTAGGACGTGATACCTTTGGGACTGGGGTGATACAAGATGTTTTCCAAAGCCTTGGGATTCTCCCCTGTTCCAAGCTCAGGTTGAAGATGCACTGGAGAGGACTCCCCAGCTCCAACGCACAGGCCTTCAGCAGTCATGGCGATGCTCCATCTGGAACCACTGCTTTTCTGGCACGAAGTCTCCTCGGCTCTCTGCTTACCTGAGCTGCTGTAATTGTGGCTGGGGATGTCTCTCCTATGCTGGTATCAGCAGAAGGATGGATGGAGGGTGCAGTACTCCAAGGTGAGAGTGGGTTAGGGTGGTCAACCCTGTTAAATAAGTTGTTCATTAGGTTTGCTCTCTCCTCATCTCTCTTGATGGTGGCACCCCACTTCGAGCTGCAGCCAGTGATGATCTTCATCCCCTGCAGGGTTGGGTGTGCATCAGTGAATTTACAATGAATCGGTGGTCTCTCTGAATCTCTGCAGCACCAATTCACTTCATACCAGGTTAATTAGTTTTTTAGTTAAAAAATGTGAACAAAGAAAACAAAATGTCACTTAGATTAATCTAGAAGTGGATATAAAATGGAAGAAGCTCTGTAAGATGTTATACAGTATATGCACATTGAATTAATGTGCTGCTCAGTATTACACCAAAAACAAGTGCATGCCTGAATAATCTGCATATTAGAACACTCAAACAATCTAAATGAGAACAGGCCATTAAGTTGAATAATACTCATCAGTCCTGTCCACTTAATTTTTCTACAAAAACATTAAGTCGGGTTTTGAAAACCCCTAAAATCCTACTTCTCTACCACACTACTTGGTAGCTTATTCCAATTGTCTATGGTTATCTGTGTAAAGAAAAACTTCCTAATGTTTGTGCAAGATTTTCTCTTAACAAGTTTTCAACTCTGTCCCCTTATTCCTGATGAACTAGTTTTAAAGTAACTAATTCTCTTCCTACTTTTATAAACTTCAGTCATGTCACCTCTTATTCTTCTTCTGTTTAAACTGTAAAGGCTCAGCTCTTTTAATCTTTCTGCATAATTCATTCCCTGTAGCCCTGGAATCAGCCTAGTCGCTCTTCTCTGAACATTTTCCAGTGCTGCTATGTCCTTTTTATAGCCTGGAGAGCAAAACTGCACACAGGACTCCAGATGAGGCCTCACCAGTGTGGCTTGAGCAGAACCTCCTGTGACTTGTACTCCACTTATCAAGGCGCTATATAACCTGACATTCTGTTAGCCTTCTTAATGGCTTCTCGACATGTCTGGCAGTCGATAGCTTAGAGTCCACTACGACTCCTAACTCCTTCTCATAAGGTGTACTCTCGATTTGCACACCTCCCATTGTGTATTCAAGCCTAACATTTTTACTTCTTATTTACATTTACTGACATTACATTTCATCTGCCCAAGCCTGTATGCTGTCCAAGTCCCTCTGTAATAATTGAACAGATTCCCAGTTATCTGCTGATCCACCTATCTTGGTATCATCTGCATACTTAACAGGCTTATTACTTAATATTCCTATCCAAATCATTTATATACTGTATATTAAAAGTAGAAGTTGCTCTAACACTGCCCATATGGACACCACTCTTAACATCGGCCAATTCTGATGAGGTTCCTCGCACCATCACCCTCTGCATCCTGTGTCTGTGCCAATTCTGCACCCAACTAAAAACATCACCCTGAACTCCCACTTCCTTTAGTTTGATACCCAGCGTCTTTTGTGGCACCTTATCAAGTGCTTTATTAAAGTCCAGATAAATAATATCATATGTTCCACTATGAACACACCTTTTGTTACTTCTTCATAGAATTCCACCATGTTCGTAAAAAACACGACCTCCCTCTTCTGAGCCCATTCTGACTGTTCAGTAAACCGCCTGCACTAGCGATGTGCTGCTCAATCTTATTCTTAATAATTCCTTCCAATAATATTTCTGCAATGCAAATGGTCACCTTTTTTATATAATGGCATAATATTTACCTTTTTCCAGTCCTTCAGAATTTCCCCCGCGTGCAGTGACTTCCTAAAAATATGTGTCAGTGGTTTATATCTATTCACTAACCTCCTTAAGAACTCCAGGGTAAATATTATCTGGTCCTGGTGATTTGTTTGATTTCAGCCTATTTCATCTGAGCAGCGCTTCTCTCTACAATGTTCAATTTACTCAGTACCTCCTTAGTAGTCCCATTTACCACTACAACATTATGTACTTCCGCACTTGAGACCTCAGGACAATGCTTATTTAGAGCATCTGCTGCTGTCTGTATTTTTAAAGTACCCTTTAGTACTCCAGATGCACTTCACCTCCTTCTTGACTGCTCTTTTACTACTAAAATACTAAAAGAGTCTCTTAGGGTGTTTTTTTTAACCTTATCTGCTATATTCCTCTCTAACAGCCTTTTAATCTCCCCCATTCCCTAGTTTAAACAATCCTCGACTAGCCTACTCATATGCCTCCTCGACACATTGGCGCCCCACAGGTTCAGATGTAAGCTGTCCCAGCAGAACAGGTCCCAGTTCCTGTACTCAAGATTCTCCCCCATCATCAAGCTGGTTCCTTTTATTCTGAAAAATTAAATCTCTTATGCTAGTTTAAGCCTCGCAGTTAGAAGACCTGGGTTCGCTTCCCGGGTCCTCCCTGCGTGGAGTTTGCATGTTCTCCCCGTGTCTGCGTGGGTTTCCTCCGGGCTCGGTTTCCTCCCACAATCCAAAGACATGCAGGTTAGGTGGATTGGCGATTCTAAATTGGCCCTAGTGTGTGATTGGTGTGTGGGTGTGTTTGTGTGTGTCCTGCGGTGGGTTGGCACCCTGCCCAGGATTGGTTCCTGCCTTGTGCCCTGTGTTGGCTGGGATTGGCTCCGGCAGACCCCCGTGACCCTATTTGGATTCAGCGGGTTAGAAAATGGATGGATGGATAGTTTAATAATTTACATGCTTGATAAGTGCAACTTCCAACACCAGAATACTGTTCTACTGTAAAGAAAGGGACGGTCACTTTTACAAATAAAAGTGAGAGAAAAATGTTCTTACTAGTATGTGTTTCTGTATACTGCTTGCACAAGAATAGCAGGTTTTTGCACTACTTTGGAGGATATTTAACAATGATTGGCATCACAGGCAGAGTTTAAAGGGAAAGGTGGGCATTGGCCCCTCAATGGATGCACTATATTTTTAAAATCCCCAATAAAAGGGTTGTTTTTCCTCAAATGTTTGCTTTTTTTAAGGTTGCATCTAATTTAAATATGTTGATAATCAATGAATAAGGTAATTAAATCCATTCTACCTAAGCGGCTCTCGCATGCACGTCGTCTGTTCTTAAAACAAACCAAGAAGCATTCTGTACTACACAAGTTACAGGTTAATTTACTGTTTCAAATTTAACATGAAAGAGGCTACTTCTCCTTATACATTTCATAAGAAGTACAGTCTTGGCCAGAAGGTTTGAGAATGACACAAGTATTGCTCCTTAAATGTTTTTAGATCTTTTTGTCAGATGTTTTTATGGTATACTGAAGTATAGTTACAAGCATTTCATAAGTTTCAAAGGCTTTTATTGACAACTAGCAAAATACTCGCGCTTCGCCACTCTCGGGAATCGAACCTCGGACGTCGGCGCTAGAGTCAAAGCCTCTTCCATTGCGCCACGGCGTGTGGTTTGTCTATTTGAGAGTATGTAGATCGGGGTATATATGTACACCCGGGCTTCGCAGCGGAGAAGTAGTGTGTTAAAGAAGTTATGAAAAAGAAAAGGAAACATTTTAAAAATAACGTAACATGATTGTCAATGTAATTGTTTTGTGACTGTTATGAGTGTTGCTGTCATCAAGGATTTGATTATCATTATTTCTTTCAATCGGGTTCGTATTTGGAGGATGTGTTGTGTTCAAGTTACATTCCATGTTTGTCAACCGTTGTAAAGATAACAGGTTTCATTCATCGAAGTGTTCACTACCCAAATCGGTACTCGTGATTCTAAGATGTTTAACAGGCACTCCCGGTATTAAGTTGTGGATTTGCCAGCGAATATTTACCGGCAGCGTGTCTATGAACTAAATTTAAACTTCAGCTTTACACCTTGCTTTCCTATTGATATGTCTACAAAGGCTTGTTCAGATTCAGAGGGTTGTTTCTTTTTTACTGCATCAATAAACAGCTCGCCTTCCTCTTTATCTGAGTCATCACACACTGCATGCACGGGTTTACCTTTCCCAGTCCTGCAAACTTTAGTGAAGTGGTTCAATTTACCACATTTTTTACACTGTCTTCCTTTAGCGGGACATTGACTTTTTCCACCGTGTGCTTTGTTTCCGCAGTAGGTGAACTTATGAATATGCGTGTATGTATCAGACACTTCATATTCTATTGCTGCCGTCTCAATTGTGTAATGCATTTTTTGTTCAGCGCTCTTTGGAGTTTTTGCTTGTTCTCTGTGTACTGCGTTCACAGTCAGTTCACGTGAGCTGCTCGGAGTACATGCATCGAAGGTTCTCAGCTGTGCTTGTGCTATTTCTTGCGATCTTGCGATGTCCACGGCTTTATTTAATGTTAGCTCAGACCCGGCACTTAAAAGTTTCTCTCGCACTTTCGCTGAGTTTGTGCCAAACACTAGTCTATCCCTGACCATCTCATCTTCATTTGCATAAGCACAGTTCTTCACCAGCGAATATTTAGTGGCAGCGTGTCTATTGGATTGCTGCTGACGGACGGCCTTATATGGGCAGGCACTACGTGGGAGGCGTGACGATGAGGGACGCAACTCCGCCTCCCACGGCGACCGAGCTGCAGGCTATGGTCGTATATATGTATGTAAGTAGGTTCCAGTTATGACCGTTATGCGTAGAATTTCGAAATGAAACCTGCCCAACTTTTGTAAGTAAGCTGTAAGGAATAAGCCTGCCAAATTTCAGCCTTCTACCTACACGGCAAGTTGGAGAATTAGTGATGAGTCAGTGAGTGAGTGAGGGCTTTGCCTTTTATTAGTATAGATTACATTAAATGTATGCAGAGTCAAAATTTGCAGTGTTAGTCCTACATTTTCAAGAAGGTTACATGCCGTCAATCAACTCCTGACTGATGGCAGCCCATTCTTGCATAATCAATGCTTGGAGTTTGTCAGAATTGGTGGGATTTTGTTGGTTCACCCGCCTCTTGAGGATTGACCACAAGTTCTCAGTGGGGGGTTTTCTGGCTGTGGATCCAAAAATGTCGATGTTTTGTTCCCCGTGGCACTTAGTTCTCACTTTTGCCTTATGGCCCAGTGATTCATCATGCTGGAAAAGGTATTATTGGTCACCAAACTGTTCTTGGATGGTTGGGAGAAGTTGCTCTCAGAGGTTGTTTTCGTCCCATTCTTTATTCATGGCTGTGTTCTTAGGCCAAATTGTGAGAGGGCCAACTGCATTGGCTGAGAAGCAACCCCACCCATGAATGGTCTCAGGATGCTTTACTGTAGGCTTGACCCAGGACTGATGGTAGCGCCGCTCACCTTTTCTTTTTTCCAGATGCCCCAAACAATCAGAATGGGGATTCAGCAGAGAAAATGATTTTCCCCCAGCAGTCTTCAGCAGTCCAATCCCTGGACCTTTTGCAGAATAGCAGTCTGTCCCTGATGTTTTTCTTGGCTTCTTTGCTGCTCTTCTTGACTCCCACCAGGCCATCCTCCAAAAGTCTTTGCCTCACTCCCACCTGCCTGCTGCCATTCCTGAATAAGCTCTGTACAAGTGGTGTCCTGATCCCGAGCCATGAATCGACTTTAGGAGAGGGTCCTAGCACTTGCTGGACTGTCTTGGGTGCCTTGAAGCCTTCCTCACAACAATTGAACCTCTCTATTGTAACTCAATCAGCATGACAGGGTGATCGCCAGCCTTGTCCTCATCGACAGCCTCCCCCATGTGACGTCAGCAGGTCCTTTTGTGGCAGGGCTGACGTGCAATGGAAATGTGTTTTTTTTTGGGATTAAGTTAATTTTCATGGCAAAGAAGGACTTTGCAAATAAACTGCAATTCATCTGATCACTCTTCAGAACATTCTGGAGTAGGCGCAAATTGCCATCATAAAAACTGAGGCAGCAAACTTTGTGAAAGTTAATATTTGTGTCATTCTCAAAACTTTTGGCCATGACACTATTTTCTACATTTACAGCTAGCTGCTCCTGTTTGCAAAATAGATTCTCAAGCAGATATTTAAACGACCACAAAGTTGTGCGCATGTATCCATGTGCCTATTTCTTATGCTTGAACTCACCATCTGTACAAACAGCAGTGTGGCACTCCTGAGCAAACCTCAGTGATGGCTCATACACATTTAATTGCAAAATATTTCATAAAATAAATGTATTTTTGTTGAAGTACATAAAAAATAAAAATGCTTTAACTTTCAATCAGTCCATCCATTCTCTAAAACCCCTTATCCAGAGAATGGACACAGGGAAGCTCATCAAGCACAAGGCAGGAACAATGCCCAGACTGAATGCCCACCATCTCAGGGTGAACACGCACACATACACTAGGGCCAATTTAGCATTTCCAATCAACCTGACCTGCTGGCTTTTGAACACTTAACCCAATTCTAGAGCACATCACTCCAAACTTACTGTACATTTTCTAACATGTTTAGAAAAATAAGGACCTGTTTATTTTGCCACATGTACAAAGAGCAGCCAAAAAATGCTGTTATTGCAATTTCATTATTAAAACCTGTGTACTTTTTCAGGATTCCAGAGGTTTTGGTTATAATATAACTTTATATTACCAACAATTTATGATATGTGACTTAGCATATGATGTAAATATGTAGCTGTAAGGTTGTGACTCTAAAAAATGTGCAGTTATTTTTTTGTGGTTCATCAAGCCCCCAATAATAATAATACATTTTATTTATATAGTGCCTTTTCCATGCTCAAGGCACTTCACAGAATTTAAGAAAGAGCGGCAGGGTATACAGTATATAGCATTGTACTAAACCAGATAAATAAAGAAGATTAAGACAGTAAATTCAGAGAAAGCCCAACAGACAACAGAATTGATGGTCTTGCACACACAACACAGGTTTCATGAGCATCTTGGCAGAGAGGTAAACTGAGAGAAGGGGAATGAAGTCAAGTAAAGCTAAAAGCCTTCCTGAACAGATGAGTTTTAAGTCGTTTTTTAAAAGAATTCATGGAGTCAGCTGATCTGATTAATTTTGGTAGGTCATTCCAGAGTCTGGGCACTCGCTATATAGCTGAAGGCCCTGCTGTCACCCATGGAGTGTAGATTAGTGTGGGACACAACAAGATTACCAGAATCAGAGGACCTTAGTGGGCAGACAGGCACATAGTGATGGAGAAGGTCACTGATGTAGTTTGGCGCGAGGTTATTTAAGGCTATGTAGGTTATTAGGAGGATTTTATATTCGATTTTGTAAGACACAAGGAGTCAGTGAAGACGGAGCAGGATGGGTGTGATGTGCTCGCTGCTGCTGGTTCGAGTGAGGACTCTTGCAGCTGAGTTTTGAATAAGCTGGAGCTGTGATATAAGATTAGAAGGGGCACCTGCCAGCAGAGAATTATAATAATCGATGTGGGATGTGATGAAAGCAGGGACAAGTTTCTCAGCATTAGAAAAGGAGAGGAAAGAGCGAACATGGGATATGTTACGGAGGTGAAAGTAAGAAAGTTTCTTAATGTGATTTATGTGGGCGGAATAAGAAAGGGAGGAATCAAAAATGACACCAGGATTCTTTGCAGTAGAGGCAGGTCTGATGAGATCACCTCCAAGATGGACTGGGAAGGAGCTCATTTTATTAATTTGCATTTTAGTCCCAATTTGCAGGAGTTCCGTTTTGTTGCAATTTAATTTTAAAGAGTTCTGCTCCATCCAGGTTTTAATTTCACTGAGGCAAGTTGTGAGCTGAGAAAGCTCTGATGAAGTTTCACTTTTAACATTGAAGTAGAGTTGAGTGTCATCTGCATAAAAATGATAGCCCAGTTCACAGCTACCAATAATATGGCCAAGGGGAAGCATATAAATACAGAAGAGCAGAGGGCCGAGGACAGAGCCCTGAGGAACTCCTTGTGTGTCTGGCGCCGAGCTGGATCTGCTGTTGCCAAGACTAACAAACTCTTGCCTATCAGT
The DNA here is from genome assembly GCF_016835505.1 of Polypterus senegalus. Taxonomy (NCBI): domain Eukaryota; kingdom Metazoa; phylum Chordata; class Cladistia; order Polypteriformes; family Polypteridae; genus Polypterus; species Polypterus senegalus. Next base: position 162,820,665 of record NC_053161.1, read on the forward strand.
CAGATTGGACTTGAACCACTGGAGGGCAGTGCCAGAGATACCCAGCATGTTCTCCATTCTGGACAGTAGAATGTCATGTCTGACCTGAGTGTCAAATGCTGCACTGACAGCACTAACAGAATGAATATGCTGGTTTGTCCAGAGTCTGCCGCCATAAGCAAATCATTGGTTACCCATAGCAGAGCAGTTTCACAGCTGTGCCGCACCCTGAAACCAGACTGAAAGGGTTCCATCAAGTTATTAGAGGCTAAAGTAATTGGTGAATTGGGAAGCTACAACAAAACCCAACCTAAATATCTGAGTCTACTCGTTATTGGCACAATTTTTATACAAACAGGTTAAATTATTTGACGTGGTAAATGATAACGCTAAAAAAATAATAAAATTTAATAGCTCTGCTGTGCTCTGCTGCCATCTACTGACTTTTGTAGGTAGTGCTGGCTTTTCGTGTTACAGAGACTTTTAATTTTGGTTAGATAGATAGATTACGGAAACGTATTAGGGCCACAGTGAAGAAAAAAAACATCTAAATGTCGAGATTAAAGTCGACATGTTGACTTTATTCTCGACATTTCCACTTTATTCTCGCCATTTATGTCGAGATTAAAGTCGACATTTCCACTTTATTCTAATAGTTTATTTTGTCAGTAGAATGCTGCAAACTAAACTTCATCTTAAAATGAATATTTAATTTATTAGATTTTCTCAAACCCCTTCATTAATTAATGTAGCACATTAAATGCTTTATATTAAGTGTTCCCCGACCCAGTTTTTAATCTCAATGCGCTTCTTCAACTGACTTCCTCTTGCACTGAGAGGCGCAGACAGCGATCGCCGCACATTGACTTCATGATGTTCCTGCTCTAAGAACATTCAGAATACTAAGAGAAATACTTGATATCTTCTTCACGATGAAATGCATTAAAGCAGGTATTAAACATGGGTGGCGGGGGGCACGGTGGCGTGGCTATAGAGCTGCTCCCTTGCATTAAGGGGTCCCCAGGTGTATGTTCAGTGTAGTGAACTTTAGTGTGACGAGGCTCCAAAAAACTGGATATATGAATGGGTATCGCACTGGTTTAACTGGAATATCGTGTAAATGTTGGGTTCGTGATCTGGTGGTCGGAGACACGAACGCAGAATTCAATGGATGTTCTTCTGAGCGGGCTTTCTTTATTACATGCGCGCTGTCTCTATCTGACGTACTAAACTTCCAGTTCCAATCCTTGGTTTTTCTTTCTGCATATAACCAATCACCACACGATAAACGTCTTTGTGAAATTAAAACACGTTATAAACTTAGACCTTAGAGTAACTGAAGGTAAATATACTGCAATTTGCTTGAGTTTTCTAATTTCTGTAATTATATGATTTGTGGGAATTTTTATTTTTTTTTTTAGATATTTTCAAATTTAGTCAATACATTTTGTTATACAGTATTTTGGAAACATATTTGTATTGTGAATTCTGTTACAAGTTACTAATTGTGAAAACAGCTGGCAGCTTATTACTGGGGACTAGGTATTAGTTAAGGGAATCTAATTTATCCTCTAAAAACACATATTTAAAATTAAAGGGGTTTCCATAAATCAGTTTAGGGAAATAGACTTTATGAACTTAGGGCGCTATCCTATGGGTAAAGGATCAAGAAAGCGCTACACTTGTTTAGTAATTTACATGCTTGATAAATGCAACTTCCAACACCAGAATACTGTTCTACTGTAAAGTAAGGGACGATCACTTTTACAAATAAAAGTGAGAGAATTTTTTTCTTACCAACATGGCATTCCAGAAGATGAAAGATCATTTCCCCTGAGAGCCAGGGCCCATTCTAGTGTACTTTAAACTTCACATGGAATCAAATTTACAAGCTGATGAATCGAAAGGTGGACTGCATGGATGAAGTTCTTCTACAAGATGTTTAGCCAATTTCCAGTCACTTAGTAAAGCAAAACCCAACTTTGCATAAATTCAGAAAGAGCTCTGTGCAATTCTTTTTGGATGCAGATGTTTTCACCATTACATTTATGGCTCCCAGGTGAATGTGGAATCTGACCATAAACTCGTAAGAGTCCATAATCAAAAAGATGGTAGCTGCAGCATCTTCCAGACTCCAATGATTCTGCTTTATTATCCATAGACACGGGTTAGATATCGGTGTCCAGGAAGTTGCTGGCTGACCCCGATAGCAGTGTCAATGAGAAATGGACCTTCAAGTCCACATTGTATATAACAACTTACCTTTGAGTGACCATAGCTGTAGGATATCCATGTAGAAAACACTAAAGGCATGCAGATGGGTAGCCTTCAGAGAATTATTGGAGAGACAAAAATGTCCAAAAAATATTTTAGAATACTGGACTTACTTGGATGAGACTTTAAAGCAGAAAAGATCGTTATTCCAAAATCATTATGTCTTTTTTAAGTGAGAGGAAGCTGCTGCTCATTCATGCCTGGCTATAACAGGATGGAGAAAAATATACAAAGAGCTTGTGATGTGTGAGCAGACCGAGTATGTGATGGGACAGTGCAACTCCTGCCTTGACAGTTGTATCCAATACTAAAGAACCGATGATGGCACAAGAAATTACAGACAGACGGTGGCAGAGAGTAGCTACCCGTCTGTTCATATAGGAAAGTCAAAATTTGATTGACTGTTATAGCAGATTGATAGAATACAATTGCAGAACATATAACACAAACCTTGAAAGAATGAGCAGTTCTTCTGTCTTAAAGTGAAATAAAATGATCATATGGGTTACATATGGGTTTCTAAAACCACTTTGTTCTGAGCAGTGTGGCAGGGAAGCTGGAGCCTATCCCAGCAAGCATAAGGTGCCATTGCATCTCAGGGTAAGCATACACACCACACACACTGGGACCTACTGTATTGTAATACCTGTGTGTACTTGGACTGTGAGAGGAAACCCATGTGGACGCAGGGAAAACATGCAAACCCCACATAGGGATGACCCAGGGCAGGATTAAGACCTTTAGATACCCTGTGATTTTGGTGCCCTCATCTGATGCTAAATCTAAATAAACTGTAAAATAAAATTTTTAGTTTTCGACATGAAACAAAACTTACACACAGTAAGATGGACAATTAGGTTTCTCTCACCCCTCACTCTGCTGCAGTTCTTGTTCATAGCCTTGTCACCTCTCGCCTTGACTATTGTAACTCTCTTCTTTTTGGTCTCCCTCAAAAAACTCTTCACAAACTTCAATTAGTCCAGAACTCAGCCGCCCGTATTATCACGAGATCTCCATCTACTCACCACATCACTCCTGTTCTGCATCAACTTCACTGGCTCCCTGTCAAGTTCCGCATCGAGTTTAAAATCCTTCTGCTAACCTTTAAAGCTATTCATGATTTAGCCCCCCCATACCTGTCTAACCTTCTCCACATCGTCACCCCTTCACGTACTCTTAGATCATCCTCCTCAATTAAATTGACTGTTCCTTCCGCTCGTCTTTCCACAATGGGGAACAGAGCTTTCAGTCGTTCTGCCCCCCGACTTTGGAATGCACTGCCTCCTGAGATTAGAAACATTAATTCATTCTCTCTGTTTAAATCTTCAGTTAAAACTCATCTTTTTAAACTTGCCTTCTCTATGTAAACACTGTACTGTATTGTGTGTTGGGTGTTGTGTAAAGTGTACGGTGTCCTTGAGTGTTTGAAAGGCGCCTATAAATAAAATGTATTAATTATTATTATTATTATTATTATTATTATTGTATACTTCCACTATCTGAAACATTTTCTCTTAATTTTCTAATTGCAAAGTCTTTGATCAGATCCTAACAACTAATCTTCCGCAACACAGCTGCTTCTATACTTAGAAAGAGATAAGGCATCCAGCCTGCCTCTATAATTAATATTTTGTTATTATTTGTACTATTGTAAATACAGTATATGTACTTTATTTAGTTATTGTGGAAGCTTCATTTGTGGAACCTGCTTCAGCTGCACCATTTGCAGTTTTGCACCATATGGTTCCTGGTAAATCCGGGAATGGAAAATTTCTGTGGTGCCCCAATTCCCTTAATATCCTAAGCACGTGCTTCTTTTGCTTAAGTGTTTAATCCTGCCGTGGGAGGACCAGAGACGTGAACACTTCTTTGTTGTGAAGCAGCAGCGCTGCCACTGAACCGCCGTGCCTCCCATATGGAGTCTGGCGGTTCAGTTTGGGGTTTGAAGAGAAAGGTGCTGTGAAACTGGAATCCGTGTCTTTTATGTATTTTTTTTTTTTTTGGTTTTGCTTTTTACACGGTGGCGCTCGTTCTTTCTTTAAGAGCTTGCAGCATACAGCAGTTCGTGTTTTGAAACAACTGACTTGATTAATTTAAACCTATAGCAAAAGAAAGCTATTTGAATGCGAGTATTTTACTGAAATTCAACATAAAATAAGTTGTTTGAAATATAAGATGTTTGCTTAAACCCAACCCAACAAAATATTATAATTGTTACTTGATTACTTTCCGTTGGAACTCAACTAAAACAGTTGAGTTCAATTTATTCCAGATTACCACATTTTATTTAATCGAGTCATTTTCTTGGAAATAGCTGAACAAAGAATTTTAGGTTAGCCCAACGATCTATTATTTTTAGTGTAATTTTAAGCGTTCTTATTTATTTTATTTATTTCCCATACAGATGATACAATCCCAGCATTTACAAATTGAATTGCTTTTTAATTAAACTAATCCGGTCCTCATGGGAGATATGTGAGGAGTGGCCACTTACACACTGAGAATGTGCGAATTCCTTACGGATTACAGTCGGGCGTGTAGTGTGCTGAATACGTGAGTCGAAAGCTCTACCAACTGCGTCACCCTGCCACCAGACCTGCGTTTAACAAAACAATAGTCCTTTTAAGTGTACATTCTGTGATCATGTGCCGTCTCCGTGGTCGCTGTAGAACAGATTTTCTTTTCAATACTATATCACGGAGAGCCAAGAAGGAGTGAAGGTGTAATGCTTCATTAAAACGCAGTAGTGAAATCGTTGTGGAGCACAGAAAGGCGCTAGAAGCTAAAACCTTTACTGTCGTCTATTGGTGCTTGAATCACTTAAAATTTTCAAAGCAGGTGTGAGCGTTCCGCCTTAAAGTAAAATACAATGTTAGCATGGAGTACACTCTTATACCATCCACGCTATTTTACGAATTGCTCATATAGGCTACATCTTTCATTCTTCTTTATAAAGTTGAACACAGAAGGAAAAGAGTGGGGGTGGATAGCAGGGTGACGGAAACCAGAGCGAGCGAACGGCTTGTGTACTTAAAATATAATGTGCTATGCCGAGCCTGCGCCAAATCCGTAGACAGAAGAGATGATCCGGCTTCAGAGCTCCGCGATTCAGCGGCTCTGTCGGGCAGCCAATTGGATTGCAGGTTTATGTCACTTGGTTTACTTGATTTGAGACAGATTAACCCTGCCCCCAACTCTAATCTTAACCATATCGTAACCAGACGTTATCACTGACGTATAATATAAAGCGACAACCTCCTCAACAGAGTTTGTGTATACGAGCATTTCAGTATAATCGTCGTGCTGACTGACGTCATGAAGAGCGACGAAAACTGCAATCGGCTTGCTTGCGCCTCTCGCTATTCACTTATGGTCGATAATCTGAAGCTTTGAATGAACAGGCTTTGTAAAGTATCACATCACCTAGAAAAATAAGGTAAGTCACTCGAATTTCGGCTTGTCACTTTATGGATGTGTCATTTTGCCTTCGCTCCAATTAGAGTCGCTGTGTTGTATTTGAATAATGTCCTCTGACCCAATTTCTGCGGCTCAATTCGTATTACGTTGTCGTTTCCAGTACACTAAAGCGCCTAGACGCCCCGCCGCCGATTCATAGCCAGTATATTACATCAAGTCAGTGCCGTCTGGGAATCGCGGAACTCTTTTTAAGGTCGACAGGGTGGCGACAACTTCACACTGAAATAGCAATATGTTTATCTGGATTTCTTCTTTTTTTTATTTAAGGGATCAACATATGAAAAGTAACGCACAGTTCAAAGACACACTTGCCAAACGATGATACGGTGATACAACTGTTAAAAAAATAAAAAACAAATCACGCGCAACCTTATCTCATACCCATATCAGACAGCAATATGTAAGAATGCGGCTGCAATAGAATATTCATGAATTATTGGATGTAAGGCAGGAACAATGCCTGGACGGACCGCCGGTCCGTATCAGGGTGAACGCACATAAAGAATCATTTAGCAACGCTAAGCTACCTGTCCACAGATAATATTCCATAGTCGTGTTGAAGAATATTTTTTATTCACAATCAGTTTTTCAGACATTCCAGAATTATTAATATTCATTAAGTCATATTTCCTAAAATCTAATACTGACAACGGGAGAAATCCAATGTGGAGTTACAGAGAATACCAAGGTCGGGTTTATCTGAAAATTCAATATACGCTGTGGCTAAGTGCAGGAATGACACATCCATGAAGCAAGAAAATTTGGGGACGATCAACGGGACGTCCCATTTATTGTCCATGGACACAGGACCGCTCTTCGGCGTGTGGTTCCCATTATGCGGGGTATCAGAATGAAACAAATGAGGCTTTTTAGCTAAGGTCGCTATAATAGCAGTGTCCCTACCGGTGGGAAGCTCGTGCCAGTAATGACGCCCCCTTCCGGGAGGCCCAGGTTTATATGGCGGCCGATTCAGAAAGAGCAGGGTCAGCTAATCTCGCAGGGTTGCTCCTCGATACTGTGGAGAAACAGGGAGATGACAGTGTTAGCGCACCCCCTCATTACGGTGAGTAATTACATACCTGAGCAGAGACTGTGAGAGTGTTCTCTGACACGCATTCTAAACACATAAATACAGCATGTGCAGGGCCCTCCGAAAACTCATGATGATCCCACCAACCTCTTCATGAACTAATAACTGGATGGTGCATGTTAATCCAGCATATTTAAAGCACCTTTTAATCAACAAAGCTTTGATTACGGTTGTTCAATTTCAACAAGTAGAGCTGAAATAAGTGGATATTTAACAGCACCATAGTGTAATCGTAAATCTTGTGCTTGAATAACAGCCAAATGTATTAATGTAGAGACTTAAGCTGATCCAAAAGCTGCAAAGTTATGATAAGAAAAAAATGTGTTTAAACCTACAAAAAACTTTATTAACTGTTTATATTCAAATGTCAGTCCTAAATATCTAAGTATACTTTTTATAATTATCAATAATTTATTTACATGATGTGTCCAAGTTAATTTACTGTACATTTACATTAATTAAAATAATTTTTTTTTCTGATAGTGTTTGACCGTATAATTTCAATTGTAGTTTAGATCTCTTAATCCTTCATCTCTCAACTGTCTGTCCTATTTAAATTTTAGGACATAAAATGGAGAAGGGAGGTTTAGGACCCTGAGTGATTACTTCATGATGATAAGTGTTCACATTTCAGATTTAACACAGTAAAACTGGATGTGCCAATGTAACACTGGATATTTTACTACGTGTCCTGAACACATTTTTGACAGTTATCAAAGAGATACATGCAAATGATGTTCAGATTTAGTACACTATGGACAAATTAAAGAGGAATGCACAGTGCCCTTCATAATGTTTGGGGCAGAGACACATTTTTCCTTGATTTATCCCTCTGCTCCACAATATAAAACTACAATTTAAACAATTCAGACAGGATTAAAGTGCACATGGCAGATTTTCATTTAAGGGTAGTTGTGTATAGTTCAGTCCCACCATGTAGAAATAACTTTTTCTACATTGTCCCCCCACTTCAGGGTACCGTAATGTTTGGACAGGTGTTTTTGAATGCTCAGGTGTGTTAACTTATACTTCATAAGATACCTCCACCCATTGTAGTCTGTAGTTGCCATTGTTCAACAAGAGCTGTGCCAATGAACGTCAAAGAAACCATTATGAGGGTGAAAATCAAGAATGAAACCATTAGACCTTAGGATGACCTAAATCAACAGTCTGGAGTATCATGAAGAAGAAAGAACACACTGGTGGGCTCAGTAATCACATAAGGTCTGGTAAGCCAAGGACAACCTTCACTGTTGATGACAGAAGATTCCTCACTTTGGTATTGAAAAAGCCCCCAACGCTTGTCCAACAGATCAGAAACAGTCTTCAGGGGGCTGATGTGTTTGTGTGTGTGTCAGAGACGACTATCAGCAGAAGACTTTATGAACAGAAAGACACTGCAAGTTGAACACCACAAAAACAGAATGGCCAGATATCAGGTTATGAAAAAGGAGTTAAAAGAGCCTGCAGAATTCTGGAAAAAGGTCCTGTGTACAGACGAGACAAAGATGAACCTGTGTTAGTGTGATGGCAAGAGAAAAGTGTGGAGATGAAAAGGAACTGCCCAAGATCCAAAGCCGACCACCTCATCTGTTAAACTTGCTGGTGGGGATGTTATGGCTTGGGCATGTAGGACTGCCACAGGTCCTGGCACACTTCTCTTCATTGATGATGGAACTGCTGATGGCAGTGGCACAATGAATTCTGAGGCATGTAGAAACATCTGATCTGCTCAAGTTCCAGTAAATGCCTCCAAACTCATTGGATTATATTTCATCCTACAACAAGACAATGATCCAAAACATACTGCTGAGGCCACACTGGATTTTGTCAAAGCTAAAAAAATAGAACATTCTTGAATGTCCAAGCCATCGCCCAATTTAAATCCATATCCTGAGGAGAAAACTTAAAGGGATAAGCCCCAGAAAGAAGCAGCAGCTGAAGATGGCTGCCATAGAGGTTTGCCAGAGCATCTTCAGAGAAGATCCTCAGTACCTGAGCAAGCAGTCATTGCATACAAGGGATATGCAACAAAGTTCTAAATATGTCAACAGCTTTAATAGACCTGCCATTGCTGTGACCCTAACATTACGGTGCCCTGAAATGGAAGGTCCCAGTATAAAAAGTGTAATTTCTACATAGTGTGATGGAAATTTGTTCAAATACCCTTCCATTAAAGTCTGCAATATGTACTTTAGTCATGTCTGAATTGTTTGATTTGTAATTTTAAACTGTTGAGCAGAGGAATGAAGAAAAATTTGTGTTTCTCCCAAGTATTATGGAGGGCACGGTATTTTTCGAACTGGTGTGTTCCATTTAGTATCTGGAATTCTAAATGAAAGACCCCCATCTCATCACCTAGGAATGAATTCCTGCAAATTTGTTGATGGAAACTAGAAATACTCCACATAGTTTCATCAAAACTGGCCAGTATTTCTTCAGGAACAGAAAGGTTGGTGTAAGGTATAATTTAGAAAATGATTTTTCACAAAAGATCCAATGTGTACTGTATGTCAAACAAATGTGCTGGTGACATTTTTTGACTTCTACATTTATTTCTTCTTTCCGTTTACTGTTCCCTATATAAAGATGGTTAGAGGGTTGGTGTCCAACTCTCCATTAAACAAGCAGTGAACAGTTTTTTCACTAAGTTTCAGTACTCTATTTGGTACAAGTCAAGGAAACCCAATAATAATAATTCTTTATATAGCACTTTTGTCACTACTCAAAGCACTTCATTAAGTGAGGAGCCACTGCAGCAACCACTAATGTGTAACATCCACCTGGATGACACAACAGCAGCCATTTTCGTGTCAGTACACACATCACATATGAGCTGTTAGGTGGTGAATGGTGAGAGAGAGCACCAGTTAGAGAAAGCGGATAATGAGGGGCCAGAATGACTAGGCTCTGATGGGCATTTTAGACTGGACATCAGGGTACACCCATCTCTTTACGAATTATGCCCAGGGATCTTTTATGACCACAGAGAGTCAGGACTTTGATTTTACATCTCATCCGAAGGACGGTGCTGTTTTTACGGTAGAGTGTCCCCATCACTGCACTGGGACATTGGGATCCACTTCAGACCACAGGATATGCAACATCTCTTCCAGCGACAACCCAAGCTTTGCCTAGATGGTCTGCCAACCAAGTACTGGCTGGGCCTGAACATGCATAGCTTCAGGTGGATGACTTCTTCTGAAGTGCATGTGGGAAGTTTGCTGTCAATTTATGGATAGCTGTTCTGTAAATAAATATATTCTAAATTATATACTAAATATATACTAACACTTCCTATTTGGAGAAAGATACCACTTGATTAGCAAGTGAATGTAAACTGCAACTATGTTGTGGTGATAAGGCTTGTTGAGGCCATTCACAGACATCACTTTCAATGGCAATTAGTTATTTACCTAGTCTGTACCATTATGTAAACAGGCTGCCAGCCCACTGTGAGAGGCAACATGAGAGCTGGTATAGGTGGCAGCCACTGATAAAGTGCAGATCCAGATGTGAGGGAAGCACACACACAAAAAGGGGGCCACTTTTTTGTTTGCTCATAGTTGACTCCAAATACTGGTGAGGGTTGCTGATGTGAACACTTTTATGATCAGCCGATCGTGCTGCCTTCTGTTTACATATCTATTCTGTGAAATTTGTACTGTAGTTATGGCTGTGATGTATTTAAAAACATCATGTTTAATGTGACCATCTGATTGAATTATGCTGCTTAACTCTGTAATAATAAATATTTTTTATATTTTCCAGCAGCGATGTGAACCTGGGAAGTTCTGTTTTCTTCAAATGAAAACTAACATTTTAAGTGAATATATATTTAATTCAGTTTATTTTTGTATAGCACTCTTTCCTTAATGAGTGCAGACACAGGTGATGAGTTCACAGGAAGAAACAAATGCAACCTTTTCAATTTGCTAATTACATAATTAGTACACGTGAAGATGCATATTTGTTAAACAGACAGGAAAACAATGTGGCTTGAAACTGATTAACAGAAATAAAGCCTAGCAATATCTGTGTCTCAAACTATGGCACAGGGTTGTTGGGTGGTTAGGGCAGTAGGGATGTTTATTTTAGCATTCAAGCTGATGGGCCATTAGTGAGAAGACAATATTTCAGACACAGCTTGGCATAGCTTTGGTTATTATACAACTGAAGAAGTGCATGGTGGCTCTAGTGTTAACTGAGAGGGTGCAGTAAAAAGAAATTCAAATGTTTTTAGATCTTAATTAAGAAGTTTTGGTGGCATTAAATCCTTTTTTTTCCCAGCAGTAAGAAAGAAGCAGCTACCAAACACCAGGATGGACGTGAAAGAGGAAACTTGTGAGGCCGACATAAATAACATGGAGGTAATAACTGTAACTGTTAAGGAGGAGGACTGTGAATGGCAGCCTGTCCACCCTAAAGAGGAGAGTGTCTGCATTAAGGAGGAAGATTATAAAATGGTGACTGTAAACATTAAGGAGGAGGCTGAGGAGACATCTGTCAGCATTGAGACACACAAACACAAAAGTGAAGAGTATGTCAACCTCATGGTGAAGTCTGAATCATTGCAGTCTAACACAGTTAGAAGTGAAGAAATGTCATCTGTTAGAACTCAGGAAGATCAGCCACATCCTTCAAATCAGACTGGAGAAGGTAAGTGTAAAATAAAATACATGTTTGTTTTAGGGCCATGGTGTATGGGTCTGAATGGGAGGTCTCATGTTTTTTTTTGTTTTGTTTTTTAAGTGAAAATTAAAAATGCAGTGACTTTTAATATTTTATAATAAAAAGAGTGAAAATGTTTTGTTTCACTAACTTACCTAAATAATAGACATTTTATAAGTTGATTCTAAGCAGTACAAGAGCTTGTTTGTATTTATTAAGGTAACTGCAAAGATTTCGTGTGAAAAATAGCAACATGATCAGATGAAATGGCAGCAGAGATGTGGAAGAGTTTAGGAGAAGAAGGAGCAGTGTTGTTGTATCTAATACAGAAGATCTATGTACAGGAGGGAATACCAGAGGAGTGAAGGAATCCTGTGATTGTACGGACGATATTCAGGATTGTGGAAACTGTAGGGGATAAAACTGATGTTGCACACAATGAAAATTTGGGAAAGGGTTATAGTGAGAAGGGTTAAGAAAGAGACCACCATAGGGGAGGAGCAGTTTGATTTTTATGCCAGAGAGCGGAGCAACTGATGCAGTTTTTTCACCTGAGACACCACACAGAGAAGCATCAAGAAAAATGGAAAGGATTGCATGTGATGTTTATTAATAGAGTACCACGTCAAGAAGTCTGGAGATGCACGAGAGAGAGAATGGAGTAACAGAGAAGTATGTGAGGATTGTCCTAGATACAGTGGGATGCAAAAGTTTGGGCAACCTTGTTAACAGTCATTAATTTCCAGTATAAATCGTTGGTTGTTACGATAAAAAATGTCAGTTAAATATATCATATAGGAGACACACACATATGATATTTGAGAAGTGAAATGAAGTTTATTGGATTTACAGAAAGTGTGCAATAATTGTTCAAACAAAATCAGGCAGGTGCATACATTTGGGCACCACAAAAAAGAAATGAAATCAATATTTAGTAGATCCGCCTTTTGTAGAAATTACAGCCTCTAAACGCTTCCTGTAGGTTCCAATGAGAGTCTGGATTGTGGTTGAAGGTATTTTGGACCATTCCTCTTTACAAAACATCTCTAGTTCATTCAGGTTTGATGGCATCCGAGCATGGACAGCTCTCTTTAACTCACACCACAGATTTTCAGTTATATTCAGGTCTGGGGACTGAGATGGCCATTCCAGAACGTTGTACTTGTTCCTCTGCATGAATGCCTTAGTGGATTTTGAGCAGTGTTTCGGGTCATTGTCTTGTTGAAAGATCCAGCCCCGGCGCAGCTTCAGCTTTGTCACTGATTCCTGGACATTGGTCTCCAGAATCTGCTGATACTGAGTGGAATCCATGCGTCCCTCAACTTTGACAAGATTCCCAGTCCCTACACTGGCCACACAGCCCCACAGCATGATGGAACCACCACCATATTTTACTGTAGGTAGCAGGTGTTTTTCTTGGAATACTGTGTTCTTTTTCCTCCATGCATTATGCCCCTTGTTGTGCCCAAATAACTCAATTTTAGTTTCATCAGTCCACAGCACCTTATTCCAAAATGAAGCTGGCTTGTCCAAATGTGCTTGAGCAGACCTCAAACGGCTCTGTTTGTGCTGTGGGCGGAGAAAAGGCTTCCTCTTCATCACTTTCGCATACAGCATCTCCTTGTGTAAAGTGCGCCGAATGGTTGAACGATGCACAGTGACTCCATCTGCTGCAAGATGATGTTGTAGGTCTTTGGAGCTGGTCTGTGGGTTGACTCTGACTTTTCTCGCCATTTGTCGCTTCTGTCTATCTGAAATCTTTCTTGGTCTGCCACTTCGAGCCTTAACTTTAACTGAGCCTGTGGTCTTCCATTTCCTCAATATGTTCCTAACTGTGGAAACAGACAGCTTAAATCTCTGGGACAGCTTTCTGTATCCTTCCCCTAAACCATGATGGTGAACAATCTTTGTCTTCAGGTCATTTGAGAGATGTTTTGTGACCCCCATGTTGCTTCTCTTCAGAGAAAATTAAAGGAGGAGGGAAACTTACAATTGACTCCCTTAAATACTCTTTCTCATTATAGGATTCGCCTGTGTATGTAGGTCAGGGGTCACTGAGCTTACCAAGCCAATTTGAGTTCCTACCTGATTTTGTTTGAACAATTATTGCACTTTCTGTAAATCCAATAAACTTCATTTCACTTCTCAAATATCACTGTGTGTGTCTCCTATATGATATATTTAACTGACATTTTTTATCGTAACAACCAACGATTTATACAGGAAAATAATGACTATTAACAAGGTTGCCCAAACTTTTGCATCCCACTGTGTATGTGTGTGTGTATATATATATATATATATATATATATATATATATATATATATATATATATATATATATATATATATATATATATATATATATATATATATATATATATATATATATATATATATATATATATATATAATATATTGAAATAGTTTTACTGTGAAATAATGCAAAGAGTACGCAACACGTGTTTCGCCCTAATTTTGGGGTCATCAGGCATACATACTCAGTGCACCCACTCTCAGGAATCGAACCTCGGATGTCGGCGCAAGAGGCAAAGCCTCTTCCATTGCGCCACGGCGTGTGGTTTGTCTTTTTGAGAGTATGTAGATCGGGGTATATATATATACCTGCGCTTCGCAGCGGAGAAGTAGTGTGTTAAAGAAATTATGAAAAAGAAAAGGAAACATTTTAAAAATAACGTAACATGATTGTCAATATACAATAATTGTTTTGTGAGTGTTATGAGTGTTGCTGTCATCAAGGATTTGATTATCATTATTTCTTTCAATCAGGGTCGTATTTGTAGGATGTGTTGTGTTCCAGTTACATTCTGTGTTTGTCAATCGTTGTAAAGATGACAGGTTTCATTCATCGATTCGTTTCTTACTGCATCAATAAACAGCTCGTCTTCCTCTTTATTTGAGACGTGACACACTGCATGCACGGGTTTTTTTACACTGTCTTCATTTATCGGGACATTGACTTTTTCCACCGTGTGCTTTGATTCCACAGTAGCTGCACTTATGAATATGGTTGTATGTGTCAGACGCTTCATATTTTTTTGCTGCCTTCTCAATTGTGTAATTCCGTTTTTGTTCAGCGCTCTTTGGAACTGTTGCTTTTTGTCTGTGCACTGCGTCAGTTCACGTGAGCCGCTCGGTGTACATGCATCGAAGGTTCCCAGCTGTGCTGGTGCCATCTCGTGCGATGTCCACGGCTGTATGTAATGTTAGCTAAGACCCGGTACTTAAAAGTTTCTCTCGCAGTTTCGCTGAGTTTGTGCCAAACAACACCCTGACCATCTCATCTTCGTCTGCATAAGCACAGTCCTTCACCCGTGTATATTTAGTGGCAGTGTTTCTATTGGATTGCCGTTGACAGACGGCCTTATATGGGCAGGTAATAAATTACGTGGGAGGCGTAACTCCGCCTCCCACGGCCATCGAGGAGTAGTCTATTATAGTATATGGATGAAAAATTAGGTTCCAGTTGACCATTATGAGTAGAATTTCGAAATGAAACCAGCCCAACTTTTGTAAGTAAGCTGTAAGGAATGAGCCTGCCAAATTTCAGCCTTTTACCTACACGGGAAGTTGGAGAATTAGTGATGAGTCAGTGAGTCAGAGAGGGCTTTGCCTTATATTAGTATAGATACTTTCTTATCAGTAGAATAACTCGCTTTGTATATTCTTACAAGGTTCCCTCACTCTGCATGTTTTTCATCATGATCTGATTCCTGGTACCCAAACCTCTACATTCCTCTGTGCCTGCTTACATCACCAATAATTTCTAATTCTTAATGGGCATTGATAATTTTCTAATGGGTACAACTGCCATGTGTAATCTATTATATGCCACCATTATCTTAGCCTAAGAGACATGTTGCCATCAGACCACCTTTTAGTTACCTGTCACATTCTTAAACCTCTGGCTTGTAAATACTATCAATATTTTCCTGTGCTTGCTAAGTATAAATAATTGCCTAATGGACATGAGTAGTGTCTGCCCATCTGCTGCACCATTATCTTGTGACCCAATCTTAATTAGCGGTCACCTTTTTTAACTGTTGGTTTATAATATTGGTGGCATCCAAGCGAAGCGAGCAGGGGCGAACCCTGAGTACAATATATTATTTAAGTTTTAATTTAATGAAGACTTTCATTACTCATAGTTTTAATTTGTGTACTCTCTGAAAACTCACTACTGTTTATTAGAGCTGTTTACTAGACATGTAGTAGTTCTTAACAAAATTCTTTGGGCTGTGTTGACTGCTTTTTGGGCTCAGTTTGGTTGATTACTCTCTCTAAAGTCTAGTTTATAATTGATGCATCTGCACTGGGAGGCAACAAAAATGACATCAGATTTGGAGATGCAAATTTTCTATCTATGCAGTGCAGTGGATGTGGAGGCTGAGTATTCAAAATTGTGAGGCTGGTTACGTGGGTGTCAGAATGATGAACGAAGGGCTGAATATGATTTAACAGACCATCAAAGTGCAATAAAGACATGCAAAAACATCTGAAATGCATCAGCTTATCTTGTAGATCCTCCAATCATGAGAATATTATACTCTTCCCTTCCTTCACTGCTTTTGGTCAATGGGTCTGACTCACCACCTTCCCCTTTTCTTCTTCTTAAAGTCCGTAATAGCAGAGTCTCTCGTCCTCTGCTGTGACATTGTTAGCTATGCGACATTGACCAGACTTTGTCACTTATTGACAGTGAGAATATTGATGCGCTGATCAAACGGGCCACAAGAAGTATACAATAGATGTGTTTTGGTTGCCCACTTTGTGGGCACTTTGTGGAGCAGTCTTCATGTGGTAAGTATAACTTAGACTGAAAGCCTCAGTGTGGGAATGCATTCTGTGAGTGTGGAAGTGGGAGTAGACGGTATGACCAAAAATAAATGTCATAATGAAATGGAAAATTCAGACTAATATGTATTTTTAGCAGACTACAAATACTTTAATCATTAGTTGTGAATATTGGAATGTCTGTTAGATGTCAATACGCTAAATGTGATTTCATAGCAGATGTTCACCTCTCTTGAACCGATAAAAGTACAACTTCAAACTAATTCATGTCATCAAGCAAACGCGGCATGAGACCCAGATTTTTTTCTGTTCTCTCTTCTCGTTTGCTAATGTTGAATCTCTCATTCTTAAAAGAATACTTCATGCAAAAACATTTTGTTATATTTTATCTCATGTCATTTGTGTAACGGTTTAGTTTAGGTACTGCAAAAGTGTGCCTATTTCTCATTTACTACTATGTAACAAGACGTTAACAAACACTTCTCTGTGTCTTCATAACACTTATAAAGCATCAGTAAAGTATTTTTTCATCTCTGCAATGTGACCGACTAACAGCACTTCACTTTGGAGTGGTCTGTGGTGGCTTAGCTGAGACACATTTCTCTTGATATTACATATTTAGTATAAGGCCTGTAAACCCTTCATGTTAACACGTCATTTTACTGTCACGTCAATATACCACACTGCATAGCCCTGAATTAACAACCTACTGATATTTTGTAAGTATTATGAAGACTTAAAGAAGCCTTTGTTAAGGTCGTTTTACAGAAGAGTAAATGAGTAATGGATGCATTTTTGTGGTACCTAAATTAAAATGTTACTCTAGTTTGTAATGGTGGGCAAGAAAAAAAATGTATTCCTGTTTTCGTGGAGAGAGTACATGACAAAGATTTTAACTGAATGGGACGAAATAGTGACCATTGTTGAACAATGGCAAATGATGTGGAAAAATCTCCATTGAGAAAAGAAAGAAAATTCTCATGTAACTTGTGTTGCATAATCCAGATGTTTGTTATCCATTCATATGCTTAAAATATACAAAATGCATGTATTTGTTACTAAAATATTAATACTACCGAAAAACAGCATACAATATAAACTGGAATAATTCTGTGCTTCTGAATTGAATAGCCACTGCCCTCATTCAGTGGTGGAGGACCCTGTCTTAAATTGCAAAGAGAGTTTTCCAGAAGTAAGTATTAATATATAATTTAGTAAAAAAAAAAATATAAAGCATACAAATGAATGGTAAATATTATAATTACTAGAAACTTAAAATCTGAGTATCAGTACCTGTAATTTAAGTCTTAATTCCGTTTTCCATTTTCGTTTTTTATTGCCCACTTATTTTTTATTAATTTATTTTCTTTGTGATTGTAGTTCTTTCCTTTACTTTTTGCAAAGTCCTTTGTGTGAGAATTTTTCTTAAAATGTTTTTGTTGTTTTCAAATATTTTTTGAGCACAGTTGTCGGATTCTGAAGGTCAGTGGCTGTGTACGTGAGATAGTATCATACTAGCACCATATCAAGAGCAGACTACAGCAGTACGGAGTAGATAGATAGATAGATAGATAGATAGATACTTTATTAATCCCAAGGGGAAATTCACATAATCCAGCAGCAGTATACTGATACAAAGAAACAATATTAAATTAAATAGTAATAAAAATGAAAAGAATTAAAATAAAATTAATGTTCGCATTTACTCCCCCGGGTGGAATTGAAGAGTCGCATAGTGTGGGGGAGGAACGATCTCTTTAGTCTGTCAGTGGAACAGCCAGGGATGATCCTCATACTGTATCTGAGTGCTGTTGTAGTGAACAAATAAAGGTGTTTAGGATTAAGTCAAAGTAACACTCAGCTAGTTCTGCTGTAGTTTGGTGAGTAACTGATTGCTTATTAACCGTGGTCTCCTGGTAATTAATGATATGACGCAATGCTTTCCCTAAATTTAATGGGACACAACACAGGAAAAAAAAGATTTTTTTAAAACTTCATGAAAGTTACATGGACATGCTATGTTAAATTTTCTATCCTTTTAGAATCTTAAGGGATATTAGAAATTTGAGGTGATCACTCTGTCCATTATGCCTGTTTAGCTAACAGTTAAGCTGTCCTAATATCTCATCCCGATTCTTCTTAAAGCTTATAAAGGTTTCTGCATGAAGTTCATGTCTTGGTAGTTTGTTCCAGAGTCTCTAAAGAAGTTCTTCCTGGCTTCAATTTTAAATGCGCTTCCCCTTAATTTCCATTGATGTCCTCAAGTACATGATTTACCTTTAAGCTGAAAGAATCTTGCTAGATGTTCTTTATCAATGCCTTTCAGGATTTTAAATATCTGGATTAGGTCCCCACACAGGATAATCTGCTCAAAACTAAACAAGTTAAGTTGTCTTAGTCTGACAGAGTATGATATGTCCTTAAGTTATGGGATGCACTTGGTTGCTCCCCTTGGCATTGCTTCCAGTGATACTGTGTTTTTCTTGTGTGCATTTTGGTCACCACAGTACAATACTCCAGATTAGGTCTTACCAGTGAATTTTACTGTACATTAAACCCTTATCCCACATTGTATTGAATCAAATCAAAATGACTGTGAAGTGGAATGCAGGATTACTGTAAATATTATTCAGTCCAGGTTCAAATTCTCATATCACTACCATTCAATGTAACACATGACCTAGTAGATGCAGTATTATGGTATTAAATTAGTAATTCAATATCTTAATCCTTTAAGATGAATAGTTCTAACTAGTAGCACCAGAGTCTAAATTCTCTGTTGTACAATTTGGTGAGGTTATGTTGTAGCTGAAAAGATGTGATGTTTCCAAAATTATGCAGCTACCGTAAAGGTTAAAGTATGCCACATGTGTAATGTTGGAAAATTAAGCTTTTACAGTATGCTAAATATGACTTGTAATATTTAATATGTGTGTTTTACTTTGGTCTGTTTTTATTTTACAATTTAGAAAATGAACCGGGGCATATGGGCTGGAGTGAAAAATTTGAAATTGTATTCACTGAACAGCTGGGGGATGGTACGTTTATGGATGTTTGCAGGCAATGATGAAGCATAGTGGAGGTTCCCTGTGGATTTTGGGATGCATTTCCACAAACAGGGTTGATAATTTCATCAAAATTGATTTCCCTGCCACTGCTGAGAAGTACAGGCAGATCCTTATCCATCATGCAGTACCAAAACTAAAAGAGGAAAAGGGAATCCCACAACAGATGGTTATGGCTGACCACAGAGGCCTAATCTCAATATTATCGAGTCAGTCTAGGATGACTGTCCAAGACAGAAGATAATACAGTAAGCAGCCAAAGACTGCAGTGAAACTGTGGCAAGTCCTCCAAGAGGCTTGGAATAGCTGAGCAGATGAGTACCTTCAGAAACTGTACTACAGTGGACCAAAGAGAATTGCTGCTGTTTTCAAGGCAAAATGTGTTAAGTGAAATCAATAAATTTGGTGTTATTTTTTTCTGTTTACTGTACTGGCATTAGCTTTGAAAGCATTTCCGCTTTAAGACATTTTTCACAAGTGCCTAAGACTTTTGTACTGTATCTTATTTTAAACACATTGTAGCAAAGTCTGAAAATGATATGCCTCTTGTGGTCATCCAAGGGAATGAGTGGCTCAACAGAAAACACATTTTGGAGTGCCAACCTGGTCATCCCCGTTTACTTAAAGGTTCAGACAAAACCCAATGCTTAATGGTGTGAAAATGAAACAAAATCGTTGCCACCAAAATAACATGACTAGAACAAATATGACTGTTTCATCTATCATTAGGTGATTGAGGAGCTCCTTTGCTCTGGTTTTTGGGGTAAGAAGTGATGCCTCCTTCTGGACAGTCATGCTTTTATGGTCCAGGAACAAGAAGAGGGTGGAGTCAGTTACTTTCACTGAGTGTGTTTTCTGAATTGTGGAGGAAGAAGATGATAAGACAGTTAGCGGCACTATGGGTGACCCTCTGACATGCATGCTTTGACACTGTATACCTTTTTCATTTGTAAACAATCTGTCTTTCTAGCTGAGCTTATTTCTTTGTTACATCTGAATTATATCAGAGTCTTAAGAATGTTCCATAAAAGGTTCTGTTTTATCCTCTATAAGATCTGTAGTTTTTGTAAAATTAACATTATTCTAGTTTAGCAAATACTTATAGGAATTTAATACTAACTTTCTAGGATTGTCTCTTAGAATGAAAATGGAAGGTTATCACTTTTTACCAATTATCCATCCATCCAATATCCACCGCTTACCCGAGGTCGGGTTGTGGGGGCAGCAGCCTAAGCAGGGAAGCCCAGACCTCCCTCTCCCTGGCCACCTCTTCCAGCTCCTCTGGGAGAACCCCGAGGTGTTCCCAGGCCACCCGGGAGATATAATCCCTCCAGCCTATCCTGGGTCTGTCCCATGGCCTTCTCCCACTGGGGCATGCCTGGAACACCCCCCCAGAAGGCGTCCAGGGGGCATCCTAACCAAATGCCTGAACCACCTCAACTGACTCCTCTTAATGCGGAGGAGCAGCGACTCTACTCCCAGATAACTGAACTCCTCATCCTATCTTTAAGGGAAAGTCCAGCCACCCTGCGGAGAAAACTCATTTCAGCCCCTTGTATCCGCGATCTTGCGCTTTCGGTCACTACCCTAAGCTCGTGGCCATAGGTGAGGGTAGGAACGTAGATCGACTGGTAAATCAACAGCCTCACCTTTTGGCTCAGCTTTCTCTTCACCACGACGGACCGGTGCAGAGCCCGCATTACTGCGGATGCAGCACCAATCCGTCTGTCAACCTCCCGCTCCATTCTTCCCTTACTCGTGAACAAGACCCCAAGATACATGGACTCCTCCACATGAGACAGTAATGTGTTCCCAACCCGGAGAGAGCATTCCACCCTTTTCCAGCTGAGAGCCTCGGATTTAGAGGTGCTGACTCTCATCCCCTCCGCTTCACACTCAGCTGCGAACCAATATAGTGAGAGCTGGAGGTCACTGTCCGATGAAGCCAACAGAACCACATCATCCGCAAATAGCAGAGACGAGATCCTGAGGTCACCAGACCAGACCCCCTCTGCTCCTTGGCTGCGCCTAGATATTCTGTCCATATAACTTGTGAACAGAATCGGTGACAAAGGGCAGCCCTGGCGGAGTCCAACCTCAACAGGAAACAAGTCTGTCTTATTACCAGCAATGCAGACCAAGCTCCTGCTCCTCCTGTACAGGGACTGAATGGCTCGTAACAACGAGCTTTGTACCCCATACTCTTGGAGCACACTCCACAGGATGCTTTGAGGGACACGGTCGAATGCCTTCTCGAAATCCACAAAACACAAGTGGACTGGTTGGGCAAACTCCCATACCCCCTTCAGGATCCTGGCCAGGGTGTAGAGCTGGTCCATTGTTCCACGGCCGGGACGGAATCTGCATTGTTCGTCTTGAATCTGAGATTTGACAATCGACTGAACTCTCTCCTCCAGCACACCTGAATAGACCTTACCGGGGAGACAGAGGAGTGTGATCCCCCAGTAGTTGGAGCACTTCCTCCAGTCACCCTTCTTAAAAAGGGGGACCACCACCCCGGTTTGCCAATCCAGAGGCACTGCCCCCGATGTCCATGCGATGTTGCAGAGACGCGTCAACCAAAACAGCCCCACAACATCCAGAGCCTTGAGGAACCTATGGTGAACCCCGTCCTCCCCAGGGGTCCTGCCTCCTCGGAGATTTTTAACTATCACGGCGACCTCGGCTCCTGTTATGGACGGGCTCACCCTGGAGTCCTCCAGCTCTGCTTCTTCAAAGGAAGACATACTGGTGGGATTGAGAAGATCCTCGAAGTATTCCTGTGCCCGGTCAATAATGTCTGCAGTTGAAGTCAGCAGGGCCCCATCCTTGCTGTACGCAGTGGATTAGTGGAGCACCGCTTTCCCCTCCTGAGGCGCCTGATGGTTTGCCAGAACCTTCTCGGTGCCGACTGAAAGTCGTATTCCATGGCTTCCTCAAACTCCTCCCATGCCCGAGTTTTTGCCTCTGCCAGCTCGGCCCCTCTTTTCACCCGAGTGTCCAAGACATTAGGTCGCAGATCCGATGGCACGATTGCAAAGTCAATCATCGAGCTGCGACCTTGGACATCCTGGCGCCAAGTGCACTTATGGACACCCTTATGCTCGAACACGGTGTTCATTATGGACAATCCATGGCCAGCACAGAAGTCCAACAACTGAACACCACTCAATTTTAGATCAGGGTGGCCATTCCTCCCAATCACACCTCTCCAGGTTTCACTGTCGTTGCCGACGTGAGCGTTTAAGTCTCCCAGCAGGGCAATAGAGTCCCCAGGAGCTGTGCCTTGGAGCGCCTCTTCCAGGGACTCCAAGAAGGCTGGGTACTCCAAACTGCTGTTCAGCGCATAAGCGCAAACAACAGTTGGAGTCCTTTCCTCAACTCGAAGACGTAGGGAAACAACCTTCTCGTCCAATGGGGAGAACCCCAACGTGCAGGCCTCGAGCCAGGGGGGCCATAAGCAAGCCCACCCCCGCCCGACGCCTCTCACCCACAGAAACTCCAGAGTGGAACAAAGTCCAGGCTCTCTCAAGAGGAATGGTTCCTAAGCCCAACTATATCTAGCCGGTACCTCTCAACCTCTCGCACCAGTTCAGGCTCCTTCCCCGCCAGAGAGGTAACATTCCATGTCCCATAAGCCAGTTTCGGCAACCGAGGGTCAGAACGCCAGAGTTCCTGCCTTCGGCTACCACCCGTATTGCATTGCACCCAACCCCTATGGCCTTTCTTGCAGGTGGTGGGTCCACAAGAAAGCGGAACCACGTTGCTCCTCCGGGCTGAGCCCAGCTGGGCTCCGTGGTTGAAGGTCCAGCCACCAGGTGCTCACCAACAAACCCCTCCCCCAGGCCTGGTTCCAGGGTGGGGCCCCGGGTACCCTTTCCTGGACAAGGGAAACACCAATCCTTGTTTAACACCATATGGGGTCTCATGATCAAGTTAGTCTGGATCTTAATCTCAGACCTGTTTGCCTTGGGAAGCCCTACCAGGAGCATGTAGCTCCCGACAACATAGCTCAGAGGATCACTAGACCGCGCAAGCCCTTCAGCCACGACAAGGCCTCGATCCAATCCCATCTAATTGAATAAATTAAGAACAATATAAAATTTCAAATATTTTAAGGGTATGATGTCAAAATTATAATGCAGTATTATAATTTAGTTAGCAAAATGTGACCAGTAACTTTTCAACTAGGTCTATCACATGCAATCTGTTTAGTTTACTATTTTCACTTCTTGGCTCCAATGATTTTGCTCATTTGATGAGTAGTTGTAAATCAAAATTTAAAATGAGCAATTTGAGTGTTTTTCTACATGCAACAAGGTTGTTGATAGTTTCAAGCGGCATTTATTTATTATTGTGATGTAATGTGAAGATTGAAAATAACCTTTTATTTTTCCTTTTAAACTTCATACAGGAGAGAAACTTCACTGCTGTTCTCAATGTGGCAAGCTTTTTTTGAAAATAAGCCACCTTCAGAGCCACGAAAAAATTCACACAGGAGAGAGGCCATTTTGTTGTCTGGAATGTGGCAAAGAATTCTGCGACAAGAGTACTCTTCAGAAACACACTAGAATTCACACTGGAGAAAAGCCATATAGCTGTTCTGAATGTGGCAAACAATTCCGTTACATGAGTACTCTTCAGAGCCACAAAAGAATTCACACGGGAGAGAAGCCATACTGCTGTTTGGAATGTGGCAAAGGCTTTTCAAAAAACACTAGTCTACAGAGCCACAAAAAAATTCATACAGGAGAAAAGCCATATTGTTGTTCTGAATGTGGCAAACAGTTTTCACAAAGTAGCCATCTTCAGAGGCACAAAAAAATTCACATGGGAGAGAAACAGTATTGCTGTTCCGAATGTGGCAAGAATTTTTTAAAAAGGAGCAGTCTTCAGAACCACAAAAAAATTCACTTGGGAGTGAAGCCCTACCACTGTTCTGAATGTGGTAAATGTTTTATGCGAAGGAGCCTGCTTCAGAGACACAAAAGAACTCATACTGGAGAGAAGCCATTTGGCTGTTCTGAATGTGGGAAACAGTTTTCACATAGGAGTGGCTTTCGGAGCCACAGAAAAATTCATACTGGAGAGAAGCCCTATTGCTGCTCAGAATGTGGTAAATGCTTTTCAGAAAGTAGCCATCTTCAAAAGCACAAAAGAATTCATACGGGAGAGAAGCCGTATTGTTGCTCTGAATGTGGCAAAGAGTTTTCACAAAAGAGCAGTCTTCAGAGCCACAAAAAAATTCACATTGGAGAGAAGCCTTATTGCTGTTCTGAATGTGGTAAAAAATTTTTGACAATGAGCAATCTTAAGAGCCACAAAAAAATTCACACTGGAGAGAAACCATATTGCTGTTCTGAATGTGGTAGATGTTTTGCGTATGTTTATAGTCTTAAGAGACACACCATGGTTCACACAAGAGAGAAAAAGGAAGTCCTAAGTGGAGGAAAGAGTGAAATACAACCTTCCTAACTGTTTAAGACTTGATGAGTGCCTTCTACATCAGTGGCATTATTATCCAACATCTAAATCAAGTCTCACCAAGGTGAAGCTTCTCTTGTAGTGTTTAAAGGAGACAAAAAGGTAATTCATGCTGAGAATAAAAAGATGCTCCTCCTCTGCCTCGACATTAGAGTAGGTGATGATACAGTGATAGAGCAACATCTTCAGATGAAGAGGCTGCCTCCAATGTTGTGACAGCTGAGGTGGTGAGTGTTGCTGCCTCACCGCACTGAACAAACACAACTTGAGCAAGAAATTAACTACAATAGTAGTCTGTTAAAAATAAAGAGGTAATTATGCACTGTTACTTTTATGCCACAAATCCAGAATTTCTGAGTAAAGGGTTTTGCCCAGAATTGGAATCCAGAAAAGTAATCCCTGCATCTAACTTAAATAACTGGTGTAAACCGAAGACCTCAAATTAGAATAATTAAAAAGAGAGAAAGCAAATAGTAAAGTGTAATTAGAATACCCACAAAGAATAGCAACTAGGATATAAACACCCAGGTAGGAATGAATTCATTCCGGAAAAGAATTTCCAGAAGGAACTGATTCTCAAATAATGGTATGCACACAACAAAGAGAGAAGTTTTAGAGAAGTTAAAAATGGAAAGAACGGAAGTTCATCAAGTTGAAGGCAATGACAAATGTCCTTCTTAAAGCCACGAGAAATGACAGCACCCGATGGAAGAGGATCGACAAGAAATAGAAAATTCAATATGAACATCAGCAGAAAGTCACCCAAACTCTAAAAGGAAAAAAGTAACTAAATCGAACACCCCACCATACCAGGATATGGCGGAGTGTTAAATTTGTTAATGAAACCTCTGCAGATAATGCTGTAGTGGCTCACCACAGGAATGACATTGCTACCTTCAACATCACAGCAGACTAAATCACCAAAAAAAAATAGCAACATCCCATAAATTGCCTCACCATCAGGGCTGCGTCATGTGGCCAAAAACGTTATCACAATATCTTTTTTCCTGTATTATTAATATCAGTAAATCATTTTTGGATGATCAATTTTAAGTTTGAATAATATTTTGAAGCCCACACAAACGTGGGGTGAACATGCAGACTCCATGCAGGGAGGACTTGGGACACGAACTCTGGTCTCCTTACTGTGAGCCGCCATGAGATACCATTGTGCCACCATTCTGCTCTATTATAGATACTGTATATCTTTTTAAGTTGTGGTGCTTTGTTACCACTTTGTTTTTCTGGCTGGCTGATCATGCCAATAAGGCAGAATGTGAATGAACATATCTGTTAATTAGTTAATGTATAGCACTTTCATGTTTGCTCCTCATTTTGCTAGCTGGTTAGCCAACATGACCCATATGACGTATTTTCCCTTCACTTTTTTGGTCGTACATTTGTTTCACTAGCATTTCTGTCAGCCAGTTCTTGGCTGTATTTACATTTGGACTGAAGTACTGTACAGATCTGCCATTTCATGGAACACACATCTAATTATTTACAACATGTGGCATATAGGTTATCAGAACATTAGAACAATCTGAACGAGAACAGGCCATTCAGCCCAACAAAGCTTGCCAGTCCTATCCACTGAATTCTTCTAAAATAACATTAAGTCAGGTTTTGAAAGTCTCTAAAGTCCTACTGTCTACTGATCGCTTATTCCATGTTTCTAATGTTTGCAGTGTAAAGAGAAACATCTTAATGTTTATATTGAAATTTACCCTTACGTTTTCTGCTGTGTCTGCAGGTTCTTGCTGAACTAATTTTAAGGTCACCGTCTCTATCCACTGGACTAATTCCTTTCATAATTTTAAACATTTCATTCATGTCTCTCTTAATCTCCATTTGCTTAAATTGTAAAAGCTCAGCTCTTTTATTCTTTCCTTATAACTCTTCCCTGGAATCAGCCTAGTTGATCTTCTCTGGACATTTTCTAGCGCTGCTATGTCCTTTTTGTAGCCCAGAGACCAAAACTACACACAGGACTCCAGATGAGGCCTCACCAGTGTGTTATAAAGGTTGAGCAAAACCTCCTGTGACTTGTACTCCACACATCAAGGCGCTATATAACCTGACATTCTCAACACTGTCTGGAAGTTGATAGCTTAGAGTCCACTATGACTCGTAAATCCTTCTCATAAGGTGTCCTTTCAATTTTCAGACCCCCATTGTGTACTTAAAATAACGAGGAATATACCAAATAGAGGCATACACTTTTAGATTTTTCCCAACACATGATGCTTAAAATGAAATTACTTTTAAAGTACAGCTCTCTATAACGGGCCGATTCTGTCGACACTTCAGGCAAAAGGATAGCAGGACATGCCGGAAGCTGTGGCTGAGTTAGCAAGAAGTTTAGTTTGCCAAAGGCAGCTAAAACAAAGTGCCAGTAACTCTGAAAAGGCTCTCAAAATCACAATTTTAACTTCATTAAAATAAAAAGTAAAATCAGTCATATGGCAGTAAGTGTAAATTGCTGTTGATATGTGAAGAAATTGGCTGCAGTGTCATTGCTCTGATAGGTTAAATGTTTGCATGCAGTAAACTGACAGTGCAGTACTGTAAAAGAACAAACTAAGCTGATATTTGCAATAAACACAAAAATAATAGATAATAAATAAATATTTGGATTGTATTTTTGACTGTATGTTAACCTTTTCTTACAAAGTATTTTACTGATCTTTCACAGGGCTGGGCTGACATTTACTTATCCCAGCGGAAATTCTGTGAATCTTCTACAACCTGCCTTAATACTTCAGGAAGGGAGACGTCATTTTGTTACTGCAGGCAGGATGAAAACTTTATAGTGCAAGCGGAAGTGAGCAAAAAAATCAAAAAGAAAAAAAAAAGTTCACCGCACAAGTATCACTATTCCGTAGTTTAATATATTCAATAATTACCATATTTTCTCCCAGCTGTACTCTTTCCCCAAATGATTTATAAGCTCTTCAAAGCATTAGAAACCAGTAGAATTTATAATCCCATGAATCAAATAACATAATGGAAACAGATCAGAAGGTAGAAATAAAAGATGGCCATAAAGCACAAAAGACCAGCCATTGTTAAATAAAGTAATTACGGACTGCTGCAAAAAGTGTGACGTGAATCAACTATTTAAAAAAATAAATAACAACAGGTATAGAGCTGGTTGTGACAGGAATCCCATACAAATTCAGTTTTCCTTTTTCCAAAATGTTGTGCATATTGATGTTCTAACTTTATTATCTTAGAGAACTGTTTGCATGGCCTTTTTAATCTTTTGAAGTCTGGTGACTCTGGTAAAAGTTCCATACACAACTGTCTGAAGTAAAACACAAAAATCAACAGCTGACAGTATACTTTATGTGTTACACGCCACATTGTACCTCAGCTTGGAGACAAACATGGACTTGTAAAAATAAGAGGAATATTCCTGTTAGACTTGTTATCATCATTGTTTTTTGTATTGTAACCACAACAGAGAGCCACAGACCCCCAATTCTCAACCACAGTATCACCCAACATGATTCCAGGTTCAAATAAAAGAATGTATTTGTCAACAACACATTTCCAATAATTATTAGACAAAAGATCAATCTCAAATACAATAAATAATCAATTTCTTCCTCCCTCCCTCCCTCCTTCCTCCAAGTGAGTGTCACCCACCACTTCCCACCTCTGGTTCCTTAAGGCAAGGCCTGTCAGCTTTTGAATTGAGCCCAGGAACTGTTTTCAGTAGGATGCACATTCCGTGCAGAAGCTAGGGCTGTTCCCAAATCCACCCTACCCCCACGACAACGCCCTCTGGGGGCACCCAAAGACCCAGACAGGGCTGCATTTCTGAACTCCAATTACCAGCATGCCTTAAGGGCATCCTAATTGGATTCAGATCTGAGGAGCACTGACACCTGCTGAGTGGGAGAACAAACTACTCCCAGCACACATGCCTGCTTGGTCCATCCATTTTCGCCTCCTGGGCAGGATATGCATGGCACTTACAGTATATAGCATTCAACTCACAAAACACTCTCCTTAATAACCTCAGTCATGGGTTTAACATCTGCACTTGAAAAATCAACGTAACCCTCAGACATTCAGTCAGCTGTTATTTCAGGCTTACCTAATAGACCCTAATGACCCAACACCTACAGAAAGTATTCAACCATCAAGAAAGAAGCTAAAAAACTACAACTGGTTAAGACAATTAATACAAATGGAAATATGCTGCTCCATAAAGCTCCATTTTTATATTTCTTTTTATTCATTCTTGTGTGTGTTCAAATCATTTTGTCAGTTTGTGTGTGTTTTTATATTTAATCTTATCTATCTATCTATCTATCTATCTATCTATCTATCTATCTATCTATCTATCATGTGGCAAATTCATATACATCATGTTTGTGAAGAAATAACTTTAAAATTACCAAACTTCTTCTTTAAGCAGTGACTATAAGTGGTGCCTGCACAGCCCACCCACCGCTCCTGTAGTACTCTTTGTAGTGACTCACTCACACAGGCTAGAACAGACCAAATGGGTGTCCCCACGACAATAGAGGCTGTACAAAGGCAGGAGCCACCCACAGTCCATTGTAGTTCATTCAAATGTGTTTGGAATTTGTCGAGTTATTACTGTGCTTTTTCTGTGCTTTTAGGCATACTGGGTATTTTGAACCTATGTTCTGTTTTATGACTTTGCCTCGTGAATTTGGATTGTTCGCCTGGATTGTCTTGTCATTTTGCGCAATTCGTTTTTTTTCCCTTGTGTGCTTTGTAGGGCTTACATTTCTTTAGACTATTCTTTTTTGCAAAAATAAATCACCTTATTTATAAAGATCCTGTGTTTTCTCTTATTACGAGTCAGGTTTTGGTGTTTTTTTCCCTCTTGTGCGTATTTTTGGAACTTTTTTCTTGGGAACATTCAAGTTTATAATGCTGGCATTGTCTTTGTGGAGTTTGCACATTCTCCCTGTTTGCTTAGCTTTTCTTCCAGGTACTCCAGTTTTCTTCCTACATTGCCATCGTGAGTGTAGGCGGGCACATAAGTGGGGCTGATGTTGAACTGGCACCCTGTCTATGGCTGTTTACTGTCTTGGCTTTATCTCCAAGTGACTTTGAACTTCATTAAGTGAATCTGAGAAAATTGCATTACATACTGTATATTGTGGAAGATCAACCCAGATCACTGACAGACACAGGACACACAGAAGTCCAAAAGCACACACGTTTATTTTCCTGCTTCTTTTACAGCACAAAGCACCTCAGTAATGCTTACAATCCTCTTTCCTGCCACCTCCACTCCTCTTCCGCAAGCTCTGTCTCGAATGGAATGAGGTGGCCCCTTTTATGTTGCCCCCAGATGTGCTCCAGATGTGTCCTGATGAACTTCCTGCAGCACTTCCGTCTCACATCCCTGGGTCCAGGGCTCCAGGGTCATCCAGGCGCCCCCTCACAGTGGCCACAGACCCCAACTAGGTTGAGCTTCCAAGCTCTCAATCCGTGGCCACAATGCAATCTGGGGGACTGCCCTCTTGAACCCTGGGGGAGATATTGCCCCTCTCCTGGTCCTTCCTGTCGTCAGGTGTCCTGTTGGGGCAAGGTCCCCAGTCATCTGCTACTATACTGTATATATATATATATATATATATATATATATATATACATCCCCTGATTTTCTTATTTAAAACAGAAATACATTTCACAGTGGAACCTGCCATGTCTGTTAATTAACATGGCTTACAATTCCAGAGTTTTGAACTTTGATAAGAAACAACAAAGATATACAGATCTACAAGAATGTTGCAGGACATAATGAAAAAACGCAGTGGATTCAGAAAGTTATACAGACACGTTCCCTTTCTGCATACTGCATTGGGTGGTAGACTTAATTTTATACAGATTTATTTCAAACTTTTGCCCATCACTTTATGCTCATAAAGGCAAAGCATTTCAGAAAACGTGTTCTAAAAGGTTTGCATATTTACTAAAAGTCAAAAACTGAAATCTCTCATTCACCTAAGTATTCAGACCCTTACTTCAGTACAGTACTTGGCAGCAATTACGGGATTGAGTCTTCTGAGGTAAATCTCTATAAGCTTTTGACATCTGGATATGTTTATCACATTCTTTGTGGTGGATCCTCTCAAGCTCTGTTAGATTGGATAGGAAGTGTCTGTAAACTGCTATCCTCACGACTCTCCACAGATGTTCTATGGTGTTTTAAGTCTGGGCTTTGCCTGGACCACTCCAGAACAATCTGAGACTCTTCCCACTCCAGTGTCGTGCTGGCTGTATGCTTTGGGTCATCATCCTGCTGAAATCTGATGTATGTGTGACTGTGTAAATGAGAGAGAGACCTCCAAAGGCACTTGACATTTATTAGCACTTCTCCGCTGATTAAACTCAGCAGTCATAGTAGGTGGGCACTGATGAGTTTTGGGAAGGATTGAATCACAAAGTTGGGGTGTTACATCAGTAGGCACTGTATATACAGACATACAGGTTTATAGATACAGGTAAACATCCTGCCAACTATGGCAATGTGAAATAATATGCCTTAATATGTAAAAAAAGGTTTGGGGTAGCCACCTGTATACTTGAATAAAGGCTGCAAAAGTGAAAATTGGAAGTACAGTAGTGTACAGATTCAGTCCAAAACAGAACTGATTCACAGAAGGAAGTTGGCTGAGTATTAAGGCGGGTCAAGGGAAGTGACGTCAGCAGGCCCGGAACTGCAAGTGACGTCAGCAGGCCCGGAAACCAGAAGTGATGTCAGTGGTCTTAGGCAGAATTTGTGTTTGGTCTCCAGGGATTTAAGAGAAAGGGTTATTGCACTCTGCCACCCTCTGGCCTGGTGTGGAATTACCTTCTTTTGGTCCTTCTAGCTGCCTCCCATGCGCATGTGCGTGACACTGTCCCCCTGTCAGCCCAGACCCACTGGGCGTTCCTGACCGAGAGGCTGTGAATCCGAGAGAGGGCATCAGCATTGGCCTGCAGGGCACGCCGACAGTAAATGACCAAAAACTTGTATGGCTGCAGGTCCAAAAACCACCTTGTGACTTGCAGGTTCAACTCCTTGTGTAAGGCCATCCACTGCAACGGTGCATGGTCCATTACCAGGGTGAACTCGCGGCCCAAGAAGTAGTACCTCAGCTGAGTGATCACCCATTTAATCGACAAGGCCTCCCGCTCCATGGCCGCATACCTGATTTCCAGTTCAGCAGTTTCCAACTCAGGAACATGACGGGATGTTCAACACTATCAACGCTTTCATTCAGCATGGCTCTAAGACCTGTGTCTGAAGCTTCCACCTGGAAGATGAAAGGCAAAGAAAAGCTAGCAGCTTTCAAGATTGTTGGTGACGCAAGGGCCTGTTACAAGTAACCAAATGCAGCTTCTGTGTTAGCATCACAAACCACATGATTCAGACTCCCCTTCTTTGTTAGATTAGTTAAAGGTGCCGCTCTCTGAGAATCGAGATACAAACCAGCGATAGTAGCCCGCTAATCTGAGAAAGGCATGGACCTGCCTCTTGGTTTTCAGACAGGGTCATTTCAATATGGCATCAAATTTAGAACACTGTGGTCGTACTATACTCTGGCCCACAATGTTGCCTAAATATTTGGTCTCAATTATCCAAAGAAACACTTCTTCAGTTTAATTCGAAGACCGCCTCCCCAATGTCTGCAATACTTCTTGTACCTGTTGAAGGTGTTCCTTCCAAGTGCTGGAATGGATGATTACATCATCCAGGTAAGCAGCAGTATATGAGTTATGAGGACAGAACACTTTATCCACCAGACGCAGGAAAAAGCCGCGGGTGCCCCATGTAACCCAAATGGAAGGACACAATACTACCAGTGCCCACTAGCAGGGCTGGTTTAAGACAAAATTGGGCCTGATGCTGTAACGCAGAAAAGGCCTATTTTTTCTCGGCATTGGTGCATGTGCATTTGGCACTCACCGTACATGCGCACTCAGACTGACCAAGGAGCCTTAATTGCTTGTGACGCAACCAGCCAGCCTTTATTGAACATGAGTAATAATAACGACGTAGTATCGTAACAACTCGAGATTACATCAAACTATGTAACATCAACATTCAATAGCAATTGTCTGAAAAGTGCACTTAATGCAGAAAACCTAACAATGAAATACACAAAATTTCGCAATTCTCTTATGAAACAGAGTAAGAAAAATATAATTTGTAGAGATATCGGGTCAAAGTGACTCAGTTCAGGCTCTTAAGGGTAAAAATTTGTCCACGATTTAAATTTCATAATAGACCAGAATCCTGTCGAGGATTTTAAAAATTCTAAACATCCATGCCGGGCCCACATTTTACTTTTACCTTTACAGATAACCATTTAAATAGCCATCGATTTTTACTGTACAACTAACTTTCAAGGTGAAAAATTAACTACGTGGCACTTACCGAACAATAATAAAGTGGAAAGAATCCCCAAGATATTGCAAAAAATGTAGCTAAATTACTAAGTAAACTGTTTAACGTAAAATTGATAGCATTAACTTGAAATCTTCGGTTAACAAAAAACACAACAACGTTATAGTTACGTCACAGCGCAAAGAACAATAGTAACTGTATAATAAGTAACGCTATGTCTAGGCGTCCGAAAGTCGGGCTCCAAATTCCATTCTAAGGACTATTTTGAGGTTAATATAGCAAAGGAAAACTGTTCAGCTTCCGGAAAATTCTCGTCTGTTTTCATCTGTGCCTATTTCAGGAATGGGCCTAATTCTGCAGCATCAATAGCACCCACCTTAATCCGGCCCTGCCCACTAGGGGTGCTTAGTCTTTGCAGAGTCCGTTGTCATACTGAGTATGGTCAGGAATTTGGCTTGTCCTAGCTGCTCGAGGAGGTTGTCCACTCGCAGCATCAGATATGCGATGAAATGGGAGACTTGATTAAGCTGACGGAAGTCATTGCAAAACCTTCAACTCCTGTCAGATTTTGTGACCAAGATAATAGGCCTGGACCAGGGACTATGACTCTCCTCTATCACACTTAGTTCCAGCATCCGCTTGATCTCCAGCTCCACTTCTGCTCTTTTTGCTTCAGGAAGCCGGAATGGGCATTCTCGGACTATCAGCCCAGGTTCTGTCACTATGTTATGAACAATCAGTGAGGTTCGTCCGGATTTCTCACTCACTCACTTCCTCTGGAACAGACAGGATAACTGATTTTAACTTTCATCTTTGGTGAGTGGCGGTCAAATTAGGCCCGAAGTTAAGGTATTTTTAGAACCGCTACCATTGTTTTTTTATAGTCCCCTTGTAGCTGATATAGCTTGAGAAGGACTTATACTGATGGACTTCCCCATGTACATAGGTTAGATCAGTCTTAATCTTAAGCCATTGTTGTGGTAACGCCAAGCGGCGAGCAACAATGGAAATGTTACAGCTGGAATCCATAAGTGCAGGTACTTTGTGTCCATTTACTATTACCACTCCTGTATGTGGGAAGGCCAGAGGATTAGCTAGTGCAAACCACCCCTTCATTTGTGTCTCCCTGCAAACCTCCTTGTCACCCAGAGGAAGCTGCTGCTGCGTTTCAGGAGTCCCTGGAGATTACTCTGCAGGGTATCAGTGGGGCTCAGGTGTAGGGACGCAGGTACGTCGGGTCCTGTTCTGTTTCTCCCAAATAGGTTTCCACTTGCAGTCATTCTATGGTCTCTATTAAAGAGACCATATTCTTATTTGGTCATCCCCAGGCCAGCTGGGTGAGATCATCAGGGAGGGCGTGGAGCAACACAGCACAGACTATCTGCTCCATCACCTGTTGGGCATTATTTTGATGTGGCCGTAGCCAGCACCCGATTTTTGCCCACAAGCTGAATGCCTCGGGAGAAGCTGGAAAGTCTGAGTTAAATTCCCATTGGTATGTTCTCCTCGCCTACTGACCCGGGGCACCCTCTCCTTTATCAAAGGAGTTTACCTTTTTGGGGTTCAGTTTGAGTGATCCCTTTTCTCCAGAGCCCAAAATATGTCCCTGTTGTGTTCACCTCCAAGCCAGGCTTGGGTCTGTTGGGCATTTTTCCATATGCCCGTTGGTCTAGATCCAACCCCTGTGTCAGAGCTTGCCCTGGGTTCCCCTTACCCACAGCACCTTTCTCCAACCCACAACTCAGGAACGGTACTCTCCCACCTGGTCCCTTAAGGATTGAAGGTCTTGTCTGTTGAGTGTCAAGGCTTCCTACTGGTTCTGCTTCTGGTTCCAAAAGGAGGCAAACATCCTGCCAACTATGGCAATGTGAAATAATATGCCTTAACATGTAAAAAAGGTATGCGGTAGCCACCTGTATACTTGAATAAAGGCTGCAAAAGTGAAAATTGGAAGTACAGTAGTGTACAGATTGAGTCCAAAACAGAACTGATTCACAGAAGGAAATTGGCCTGGTTTTAAGGCAGGTCAAGTGATGTCAGCAGGCCCAGAAACCAGAAGTGATGTCAGCGGTCCTAGGCAGAATTTCTTGTGTTTGGTCAACAGGGATAAAAGAAAAATAGTTATTGCACCCTGCCACCCCCTGGCTTGACATACAATTACCTTCTTTTGGTCCTTCTAGCTTCCTCCCATGCACATGTGTGTGGCAATAAAAAAAAAAATATATATATATATATATATATATATATATATATATATATTGTAAAGGACCGAGGAGACAGTAGCAAGGGTTGGGGTTTTCCGCCCCGTATATTGTAAACACACAAAAACAGGTCAAAATTAAAACAAAACAGTTCATATGCGCGCGACTCCTGGCGTCCGCGCCATTTTATTGGGGAGGAGCCGGAAGTGGAGGAATGTCGGGAAGGACCGCAAGGGAGGATGGGAAGGATGACGTCAGGGCAAGATGGCGGAGGAAGGGCGGAAGTATCGCACTGCGGTCAATCCAGGCCTATGGTGCAGGAAGGTCTTTCTTTCTATGAGGAAGCAGAGGGAGAAAGTTAATACCCCACCATTCCCTGGCGAGTGGTTTCCCAGGTGCTATCGAATCAATCCGCGCCTCCTACTGCGCGTGCGTGACCGATCCCCCTTAGCCCAGGACCGTCAGGTCGGGCGGACCTAACCGAGAGGTCGTGAATACGAGAGGGCATCGGCATTGGCCTGAAGGGTGCCCGCCGATAAGTGACAGTGAACTTATACGGCTGTAAGTCCAGGAACCACCTGGTGACCCGCGATTCGACTCTTTGTGTAGGGACATCCACTGAAGTGCAGCGTGATCAGTCACCAGAGCGAATTCGCGACCCAGCAGGTAGTACCGGAGGTGGGTCACTGCCCACTTAATGGCCAAGGCCTCCCTCTCCACTGCAGCGTGCGGGTCTCCCGGTCCATCAGTTTCCGGCTAAGGTACATCACAGGGTGCTCGACACCATCGGCGCTTTGGCTCAGCACGGCACCCAGGCCTGTGTCCGGCGTCGGTCTGGAGAATAAACGGAGCCCAAAATCGGGCGTCCGTAACACAGGTGCCGGCGTTAGGGCCTTCTTTAGGTCACTGAGCGCTGTTCTGCTTTGTCGGTCCACACCACGTATAGGGAGCGCCCTTTTTGTCAGGTCAGTCAAGGGTGCTGCTCTTCGAGAAACGGGAACAAACCGGCGGTAGTAACTCGCAAGCCCCAAGAAAGCCTGCACCTGTTTCTTGGTACTCGGACGGGGCCATTCTAAGATGTCTTTAACTTTGGAGCTCTGTGGCCGCACCTGTCCTTGTCCCACGAGGTAGCCTAAATATTTGGCCTCCTTTAATCCAAAAACACTTCCGGGGTTTATGCGGAGGCGGCTTTAGCCAGTGTTCGGAGGACAGCTGCGACCTGCAGTAGATGCTCCTCCCAGGTGCGGAATAGATGACAACGTCATCCAGGTAAGCGGCGCTATAGGACTGGTGGGGCTTCAGCACTCTATCTACCAGGCGTTGGAAGGTCGCCGGGCCCGTGCAGCCCAAATGGGAGGACCTTGTACTGCCAGTGCCCGCTAGGGGTGCTAAAGGCCGTTTTCTCCTTTGCGGATGCCGTTAAAGGAATTTGCCAATACCCTTTTGTCATGTCAAGGGTAGTCAGATATCGAGCCGTACCCAGCCGCTCAAGGAGGTCGTCAATGCGGGGCATGGGGTAGGCATCGAACTTGGAGATCTGATTCAGGCGTCTAAAGTCATTACAGAACCTCCAGGAGCCGTCTGGCTTGGAGACGAGGACAATAGGGCTGGACCAGGGACTATGGCTCTCTTCAATTATGTCCATGTCCAACATACGTTTCACCTCCAGTTCGACCTCTGCGCGTTTTGCCTCCGGGAGTCGGTAGGGCCTCTCCGGACGATTACCCGGGCTCCGTGACTATATCGTGCTCAATCAGCGGTCCGGCCGGGTGACTCGCTCACTACCTCGGGATGGCTCGGAGTGTTTGGGCTAACTCCTGCCGCTGCTTGGGGTCAGCTCTTCGCCGAGGTTAAGGGCAGTTGTGCTTGCGAAAGGGAGAGTGACCTACGGAGCTGGGAGCTCCTCTCTATCTCTCAGGGCTTTAACAGGTTGACATGATAGATCCTCTCACTTTCGGTCGACGATTGGGCTGTTTCACCAAATAGTCGGCGAGTCCTTTCTCTCCTTAACCTCGTAAGGCCCTTGCCAGTGGCGAGCAGCTTCGAGTGGGAGGTCGGGGCGAGCACCATAACTTCGGTCCCCGGCGGAACTCCCTGAGGACGGAGTTGCGGTTGTAACACCGGGCCTGCGCTGCTTGCGCCGAGTCACGTGCTCTTTTAGGAGGGGCCTGATCTTTGTGAGTCGGTCGGCGCAGTTGCGCTACGTACTCAAAATGTTAGAGGAGGGAAGAGCCTCGGCCTCCCAGCCTTCTTTTAGGATGTCGAGGATTCCCGGGGTTGTCGCCCGTATAGTAATTCAAAGGGGAGAAGCCTGTAGAGGCCTGGGGTACCTCCCGGTAGGCAAAAGCACGGCGGGAGGAGCTGGTCCCAGTTCCTGCCGTCGCGCTGACTACCTTGCGGAGCATCTGCTTAAGCGTCTGATTAAATCGTTCACCAACCCGTCAGTTTGCGGGTGATAGACTGACGCTTTCAGGTGCTTTATCTGCAGTAATTTGGCTACCTCCTTGAACGTATCCGAAGTGAAGGGCGTACCCTGGTCCGTGAGGACCTCCTTGGGTATGCCCACGCGTGAAAACAAATTAACCAGTTCCGTCGCGATGCTTTTAGTATTAGCGGGCGCAGGGGAACCGCCTCTGGGTACCGGGTGGCATAGTCCACCATGACTAGGATATACTTGTGGCCACGGGTTGAGGGCTCCAGGGTCCCACCAAATCGACCCCTATCCTTTCAAAGGGGATGTCCACGAGGGAATAGGGACTAGAGGAGCACGGTCCCTCCTAGGAATCTGGCGGGTCTGGCACTCGGACAGGATTGACAGAACCGCCGGACCTCCTCATTGATCCCAGGCCAGTAAAAGCGGGCTTAATCCTCTCCAGTGTTTTTCGGCCCGAGGTGGGCCTAGGAGGTGAGCATGTGCCAACTTCGCATATCTCCCGCCGGAAGGTACGCTGAATTAGCAACAACTTCCGCACCTCGCCCTCATGGGTAGCCACTCGGTACAACAGATCATTCTCAAGGACAAAGAAGGGTTCCCGCGTGTGGATCCGTCCGCTGTTGAGCTGTTAGGCAGAACGATGCGCATTCGGGCAAAGCGCGGGAGTCATCATTCCACTGCTCCCTCTTAAAGGAGGCGGCGTGGACCGAAATTGATGGTCCAGGCGCCGAGGGGTCTTGGGGCCTGGGCCGGGAAGAGTTCCTGGCTAGTCCCTTCTCCGGCGGAATCTTCGGGTCAAGGTCCGTAGCCACGAAGGTCCCCGAGACACCAGCGCCCATAGGGCCTGCCCTTGTGCACGGCGTGGAGGCCGGGAGGGTGCCTTTTCCCCTCATGACAAGATCCAACGAGGCCCGGGGCGCGAATGGCTTACCGCTGATTCTTTTAGACCAGTCTTGTCCCAGAATCACTGGGAAGGGGGTCAGGTAACACAGCGACCGTCATTTGGATTGGTTCCCCTTCCAGGTAACATAGCAGTGGCGGAACGATATGACCTAGTCCCCCATGCACACAGGTAACCAACAAATGCTGTTTTAACCACTGTTGCGGTAAGACAAACGGCGAGCAACAATGGTAATGTTGCTGCGGAATCAAACAAAGCCACCACGGCGTGCCCATTTAGCAACACCACTCCCGTATTCGACTCGCCAAGGGATGCGGCGGGTACAATACCTCTCCGATGATGTCCAGCTGCAGTCCATAGGCTCCGGGCGATGTGATGGGGCAGTTTGGCAGCAGGTGGCGGTCTCGCCACACTTGAAACAGCGGCGGACCCGGCCTCTCTCTGGCTCTGGCTGGCGCTTCTGCAGCGTCGAGGGGCTTCGGGGTGGCCGCCCGTCCCTGCGGTTCCCGCGAGCAGGCTTTTCTGACCCCCAAGTCGGAGGACCGCCAACTGGCGCTCCAGGGCGTCGAGGAGGCCCGACATGTTCTGATAGGCGTGTCCCGGACCTGCTGGGCGAGGGAACTGGGCATCGCATTGACCAGGCCTTCACAGGCCACCCGCTCGACCACTTTCCGCCCGTCGGGCTCTCTGGCCGTAGCCAGCGGCCCATCTTGCCCCAGAACTTCGAGCGCCTGGGCGCGGCGGGCTTTTCGGGTCAAAGACCCAGTTCCGCCATTCGCCGCCTGCTGGCCGGGCTAATGCCGTAGCGGGCCAGTATTTCGGGCTTGAGGAGGTCGTAATTAGCGGCCTCCTCCTCAGGGAGGTCATAATAGGCCCAGCGCTGGTCCTTCAGGTATGGCGCCAAGATGGGCGCCCACTGGACCGCTGCCACTCGTTCCGGGTGGCCGTCCTCTCAAACATGCCCAGGTAGGCATCGGCGTCCTCGAAG
The DNA here is from genome assembly GCF_016835505.1 of Polypterus senegalus. Taxonomy (NCBI): domain Eukaryota; kingdom Metazoa; phylum Chordata; class Cladistia; order Polypteriformes; family Polypteridae; genus Polypterus; species Polypterus senegalus. The sequence goes on from NC_053161.1 coordinate 162,860,430, forward strand.
GGCCCATCGGTACCATAGGAGGCGGCTGCCTGGGCGGGTCTGGTCTCGCCCGTTGGGCTTCCACTAACCTGGCCTCGTGGCCTCCAGCTCCCGGTGGTAGCGGCTTGCGCTTGCTGCAGGGCCTGGAGCTGGGCGTTCATTCCCTGCAGCACGGTGTTCAGGTCCTGTCCCTCCGTCATTCCGGGATCTCTATCCTGCCGACTCGCCACTTGTAAAGGACCGAGGAGACAGTAGCAAGGGTTGGGGTTTTCCGGCCCGTATATTGTAAACACACAAAAACAGGTCAAAATTAAAACAAAACAGTTCATATGCGCGACGCCGACTCCTGGCGTCGCGCCATTTTATTGGGGAGGAGCGGAAGTGGAGGAATGTCGGGAAGGACCGCAAGGGAGGATGGGAAGGATGGCGTCAGGGCAAGATGGCGGAGGAAGGGCGGAAGTATCGCACTGCGTCAATCCAGGCCTATGGTGCAGGAAGGTCTTTCTTTCTATGAGGAAGCAGAGGGAGAAAGTTAATACCCCACCATTCCCTGGCGAGTGGTTTCCCAGGTGCTATCGAATCAATCCATGACCTCCTACTACTGCGTGCGTGACAATATATATATATATATATATATATATATATATATATATATATATATATATATATATATATATATAGTGTGTAAGCCCATGCTGCAAAAAGCATGGGGTCCTAGAAACTATTGAAATCGTCAGAAAAAAAATTAAGTGTAGAGGTGTCAGGTAATTGGAAGGAACTACTCTGGGCATCTCTCTCCTGGGAGGTTTTCTGTTGACAGCGTGCTTGCATCATTTGTGCATTAGTGGCTAAACAACTGTCTTTCTTCGGAGGTTTCATTTTGCTGACATGTTGGCCTCGCTTGTGTATTAGTGGTGGGAGAAAAAGTAAAAGGGATACCGTTTTGCCAATGTGCTTGCCTCGCTTCTGTATTAGCTGCTAAGCGGGTATCTGTTTCTTTGGAGGTTTTGTTTTGTCGACGTGCTGGCCTCGCTTGTGTATCCTTGGAGGTGGAGCCCTTACCCCGACTCCATCTTTCACTTCTGGGACGGACAGACACACACTTCCACACGTACACACACACATAAATATATATATATATATATATATATATATATATATATATATATATATATAGTGACAGATAGAGGGTGCTCTCATCCTCTTGAACCCTCGGACAATATGTTAGACACCAGATAAAACTCTAAAATAATGACTTTTTATTAATCAACAGTGCACAAAGCACCCTCCTCTCCACAATACTCATAAATAAACACAATACAATCAATAAGCCAATCCTCCTTTCCCAGACGCATTCCCATCCTTCCACCCAGCTCAGCTCGTCGTCTGAGGATTTCCTACAATCCTTTATAGTCCTTGACCCGGAAGTGTTTTGTTCTCTCTGTCCACGTGACTAGGAACACTTCCGGGTCAGATAAAAATTCCTTCTTCTTCAACCCGGAAGCACATTCCTCTTGTCCATGTGACTTGGACGTACTTCCGGTGTGTAGGGCAAATAGTCGCTGTTCCTCCCTGCAGTGCCTTCTAGCAGGGCTGTAGAGGAAAACTCCAATATCCATAATTCCCTGCTGACATTCGGGGCACCTCCATGCTACTGGGAGGGCTCCACCTGGCGGCGTGGGGGTATTGGCCAGGATGAATACCCGGCCATATATCACAATATATATATAGTAAGAGACAGCCAGCAGCCCAAGAAGTGGAAGGATGGGGGAAGGCAGCCTCGTTAGGGCACTGCTTCCCTCAAAACACTAGATGGCAGCTCCACTGGATTGCAGCAATGCCCCCGAATTCCCACAGGACACTATGGGACTTGGAGTTCTTTATCTCAGCCCTGTTGGGTACCATGGGTGCCGCCAGGGGGTGCTGTTAAAATGGAGGAGACATGTGACAAGGGGTTTCCGCCTAACCCGGAAGTGCTTACAGACCATGTGGGCGGAAGAACAGAAGCATTTCCGGGTTGGACTTACCAGCCTCACAGCAATGAGCCAGAGCCTGGAGGTGGAGGACAAAGCTTGCGAGGAGTGAAGGCAACAGAGTAAGTACCTGTATATTAGACAGGTATATTAGACAGGACTTAGACCTGTTGCGCTCTGTGGCCACCAACCGGAGGAGCTGCAAGGCTTAACAAGCCTCTGTGGGCTGGAATGCAGCTACACCCGAAGTGCAGCCTAATTAGGCCAATTATCACCTGGAGCACTTCCGGGAGGGCTACAAAAAGAGTCTGCAGCCACTACTCAAGGGCCAGAATCGGGAGGAAAAGGATGAGGTTGCCGGGGAGGAGTGGTGGTGCCTGAAGAAGGGTTTTTGGTTACTGTAAGTGCTTTTTGGACTGTGTTGGGTCTGTGGGACACGGGGAAGACGTGCCCCACGGCTGAAGAGAAAAATAAAGTCTTGATATTTGCACACGTGCCTCAGTGTGAATCTGTGCTGGGTCGGGTGCCTATATAGCGCCTTATTCACTACATATACACTCACCTAAAGGATTATTAGGAACACCATACTAATACGGTGTTTGACCCCCTTTCGCCTTCAGAACTGCCTTAATTCTACGTGGCATTGATTCAACAAGGTGCTGAAAGCATTCTTTAGAAATGTTGGCCCATATTAATAGGATAGCATCTTGCAGTTGATGGAGATTTGTGGGATGCACATCCAGGGCACGAAGCTCCCGTTCCACCACATCCCAAAGATGCTCTATTGGGTTGAGATCTGGTGACTGTGGGGGCCATTTTAGTACAGTGAACTCATTGTCATGTTCACGAAACCAATTTGAAATGATTCGAGCTTTGTGACATGGTGCATTATCCTGCTGGAAGTAGCCATCAGAGGATGGGTACATGGTGGTCATGAAGGGATAAACATGGTCAGAAACAATGCTCAGGTAGCCTGTGGCATTTAAACGATGCCCAATTGGCACTAAGGGGCCTAAAGTGTGCCAAGAAAACATCCCCCACACCATTACACCACCACCACCAGCCTGCACAGTGGTAACAAGGCATGATGGATCCATGTTCTCATTCTGTTTACGCCATATTCTGACTCTACCATTTGAATGTCTCAACAGAAATCGAGACTCATCTGACCAGGCAACATTTTTCCAGTCTTCAACTGTCCAATTTTGGTGAGCTTGTGCAAATTGTATCCTCTTTTTCCTATTTGTAGTGGAGATGAGTGGTACCCGGTGGGGTCTTCTGCTGTTGTAGCCCATCCACCTTAAGGTTGTGCATGTTGTGGCTTCACAAATGCTTTGCTGCATACCTCGGTTGTAACGAGTGGTTATTTCAGTCAAAGTTGCTCTTCCATCAGCTTGAATCAGTCAGCCCATTCTCCTCTGACCTCTAGCATCAACAAGGCATTTTCGTCCACAGGACTGCCGCATACTGGATGTTTTTCCCTCTTCACACCATTCTTTGTAAACCCTAGAAATGGTTGTGCATGAAAATCCCAGTAACTGAGCAAATTGTGAAATACTCAAACCGGCCCGTCTGGCACCAACAACCATGCCACACTCAAAATTTCCTTTATGTGCATTGGAGCAATGCTATTATAACAATGCTAGTAATCCCAGAGTCGTATTTTCTACAATTGATCGTCTGTTAAACCCATGTAACACAAAGGAATGCACCCAGAATACCTCCAGTGAAACCTGTGAGAACATTGCTGTATTTTTCAATCAAAAAATTAATAATATTAGAAATAACATAGTATATCTCCCCAACACTGCGGAACCTCCTAAGCCCCAGTACTCCTTTATAAACAAAGTAATGTCCTTTCACCAGGATAGATTTACCTGATTTACATAGAATAATCTCTCAAATGAAATCCTCCACCTGCGTCCTTGACCCGATACCAACAAGGTTTTTCAAGGAAATACCAGGCATACTAATTGATAATATTCTTGACATAGTAAATTCGTCATTAAATACGGGGGTCTTCCCTGACTGTCTTAAGACTGCTGTAGTTAAACCCCTGCTTAAGAAAAACAATCTTGACCCCTCTGCTTTTGAAAATTTTAGACCCATATCTAACCTGCCCTTTGTAAGTAAAATTCTAGAGAAGGCAGTCATTTTGCAGTTAAATGACCACCTCAATAAACCTGCTATTCTTGATAAATTTCAGTCGGGTTTTAGAACAAATCACAGCACAGAAACTGCACTTGTTAAAGTAGTAAATGACTTGCGGGTAAATGCAGACAGAGGCCATTTATCTGTTCTCATCCTCTTAGATCTGAGTGCTGCATTTGACACCATTGATCATAATATTCTTAGAAATCGCCTTAGTCAATGGGTGGGCCTCTCTGGCAGGGTCTTAAATTGGTTTGAATCCTACCTGGCAGGGAGAAAATTCTTTGTGAGTTGTGGTAATTATAACTCAAAAACACATGATATCCGATATGGTGTTCCACAAGGCTCTATCCTGGGTCCGTTGCTCTTCTCAATCTACATGCTTCCGTTAGGTCAGATTATCTCAGGTTACAACGTGAGCTACCACAGCTATGCTGATGACACTCAGCTGTACTTATCAATACCGCCTGACGACACTGACTCTCTCGATTCACTAACACAATGTCTTACTGGTATTTCTGAATGGATGAATAGTAACTTTCTCAAGTTAAATAAAGAGAAAACTGAAATTTTAGTGATTGGCAAGAATGGATTCAATGAGGTTATCAGTAATAAACTTGATGCATTAGGATTAAAAATTAAGACAGAAGTAAAAAACTTAGGGGTAACTGTTGACTGTAACCTGAATTTTAAATCGCATATTCATCAGACCACTAGGGTAGCATTTTTTCACTTAAGAAACATAGCAAAAGTTAGACCTCTTATATCATTGAAAGATGCTGAGAAATTAATTCACGCTTTTGTTTTCAGTCGACTAGATTACTGTAACGCACTCCTCTCAGGACTGCCCAAAAAAGACATAAATCACTTGCAACGAGTGCAGAATGCAGCTGCTAGAATCCTAACTGGGAAAAGAAAATCCGAACACATTTCTCCAGTTTTGATGTCACTACACTGGTTACCTGTGTCATTCAGGATTGACTTTAAAATTCTGCTTATGGTTTATAAAGCCTTAAATAATCTTGCTCCATCTTATATATCGGAATGTCTGACACCCTATATTCCAAATCGTAACCTTAGATCCTCAAATGAGTGTCTCCTTAGAATTCCAAAAGCTAAACTTAAAAGAAGTGGTGAGGCGGCCTTCTGCTGTTATGCACCCAAAATCTGGAATAGCCTGCCAATAGGAATTCGCCAGGCTGATACAGTGGAGCAGTTTAAAACACTGCTGAAAACACATTCCTTTAACATGGCCTTCTCCTAACTTCACTTTAACTTAATCCGGATACTCTGCATGTTCAATTTATCATAACTATTCATAGTGGCTCTAAAACCTGTACTAACCCCTACTCTCTCTTCTGTTTCTTTTTCCAGTTTCTTCGTGGTGGCGGCCTACGCCACCACCACCTACACAAAGCATCATGATGCTCCAACAGTGATGGACTGAAAGCCAGAAGTCTACGTGACCATCATCATCAAATCCTTCCGTGAGAACCCTAAATACAAAGAGGACTGTTTCATTTATGTTAGGTAGAATGCCCAGAGGGGACCGGGCGGTCTCGTGGTCTGGAATCCCTACAGATTTTATTTTTTTTTTCTCCAGCCGTCTGTTTTTTTTTTTGTTTTGTTTTTTCTGTCCACCCTGGCCATCGGACCTTACTTATTCTATGTTAATTAATGTTGACTTATTTTATTTTTTACTGTGTCTTTTATTTTCTATTCTTCATTTTGTAAAGCACTTTGAGCTACATTTTTTTGTATGAATATGTGCTATATAAATAAATGTTGTTGTTGTTGGAACAACACAAAAAAACAGAGAAAAAAAGCCAAATCTGACATCATTTCACACAAAACTCCAAAAATGGGCTGGACAAAATTATTGGCCCCTTTTCCAAATTGTGGGTAAATCGTTTTATTTCAAGCATATGATGCTCGTTTGAAGTCACCTGTGGCAAGAAACAGGTGCTGGCAATATAGCAATCACACCTGAAGCCAGTTAAAATGGAGAAAAGTTAACTCAGCCTTTCTGTTGTGTGTCTGAGTGTGCCACACTAAGCATGGAGAACAGAGAGAAGAGCAGAGAATTGTCTGAGGACTTGAGAACACAAATTGTGGAAAAATATCAACAATCTCAAGGCTACAAGTCCATCTCCAGAGATCTTCATGTTCCTTTGTCCACTGTGCTCAACATAATCAAGAAGTTCACAACACATGGCACTGCAGCTAATCTACCTGGACGTGGATGGAAAAGAAAAATTGATAAAAGACTGCAACAAATGATAGTTCAATGGTGGATAAACACCCCCAATCAACTTCAAAACATATTCAAGCTGTTCTGCAGACTCAGGGTGCAACAGTGTCAGCTCGAACTATCCGTCGACATCTGAATGAAATGAAACGCTACGGCAGGAGAGCCAGGAGGACCCCACTGCTGACACAGAAACATAAAAAAGCCAGACTGGAGTCTGCCAAAATGTACTTGAGGATGCCAAAATCCTTCTGGGCGAACGTCTTGTGGACAGAAGAGACCAAGGTAGAACTTTTTGGTAAAGCTCATCATTCTACTATTTACAGAAAATGGAATGAGGCCTACAAAGAAAAGAACACAGTACCTACAGTCAAACATGGTGGAGGTTCTAAGATGTTTTGGGGATGTTTTCCTGCCTCTGGCACTGGATGCCTTGACTGTGTGCAAGGCATCATGGAATCTGAAGACTACCAAAAGATATTGGCGCGCAATGTAGGGCCCAGTGTTAGAAAGCTGGGTCTGCGTCAGAGGTCATGGGTGTTCCAGCAGGAGAATGACCCCAAACATACCTCTAAAAGCACCCAGAAATGGTTGAAGACAAAGCGCTGGAGAGTTCTAAAGCGGCCAGCAATGAGTCCGTATCGAAATCTGAACACTTATGGAGAGATCTCAAAATTGCTGTTGGGAGAAGGCACCCTTAAAATCTGAGAGACCTTGAGCAGTTTGCAAAAGAAGAGTGGTCGGAAATTCCAGTTAAGAGGTGTAACAAGCTTGTTGATGGTTATAGGAAGCGCTTGATTACAGTTATTTTTTCCAAAGGGTGTGCAACCAAATATTAAGTTGAGGGTGCCAATAATTTTGTCCAGCCCGGTTTTTGAGTTTTGTGTGAAATGATGTCAGATTTGGCTTTTTTTCTCTGTTTTTTTTGTGTTGTTCCAATGCACATAAAGGAAATAAAAATGAATATACCAAAACATTTGTAATTGCAACAATTTTCTGGGAGAAATGGTGCATATATATACAAACCGGATTCCAAAAAAGTTGGGACACTATACAAATTGTGAATAAAAACTGAATGCAATGATGTGGAGATGGCAAATGTCCATATTTTATTTGTAATAGAACGTACAGTAGATGACAGATCAAATGTTTAATCCGAGTAAATGTATCATTTTAAAGGAAAAATATGTTGATTCAAAATTTCCCAAAAAAGTTGGGACAAGTAGCAATAAGAGGCTGGAAAAAGTAAATTTGAGCATAACGAAGAGCTTGAAGACCAATAAACACTAATTAGGTCAATTGGCAACATGATTGGGTATAAAAAGAGCTTCTCAGAGTGGCAGTGTCTCTCAGAAGCCAAGATGGGTAGAGGATCACCAATTCCCACAATGTTGCGCAGAAAGATAGTGGAGCAATATCAGAAAGGTGTTACCCAGCGAAAAATTGCAAAGACTTTGCATCTATCATCATCAACTGTGCATAACATCATCCGAAGATTCAGAGAATCTGGAACAATCTCTGTGCGTAAGGGTCAAGGCCGTAAAACCATACTGGATGCCCGTGATCTCCGGCCCTTAAACGGCACTGCACCACAAACAGGAATGCTACTGTAAAGGAAATCACAGAATGGGCTCAGGAATACTTCCAGAAACCATTGTCAGTGAACACAATCCACCGTGCCATCCGCCGTTGCCAGCTGAAACTCTACAGTGCAAAGAAGAAGCCATTTCTAAGCAAGATCCACAAGCTCAGGCGTTGTCACTGGGCCAGGGATCATTTAAAATGGAGTGTGGCAAAATGGAAGACTGTTCTGTGGTCAGACGAGTCACGATTCGAAGTTCTTTTTGGAAATCTGGGACGCCATGTCATCTGGACCAAAGAGGACAAGGACAACCCAAGTTGTTATCAATGCTCAGTTCAGAAGCCTGCATCTCTGATGGTATGGGGTTGCATGAGTGCGTGTGGCATGGGCAGCTTGTATGTCTGGAAAGGCACCATCAATGCAGAAAAATATATTCAGGTTCTAGAACAACATGTGCTCCCATCCAGACGTCATCTTTTTCAGGGAAGACCCTGCATTTTTCAACAAGATAATGCCAGACCACATTCTGCATCAATCACAACATCATGGCTGCGTAGGAGAAGGATCCGTGTACTGAAATGGCCAGTCTGCAGTCCAGATCTTTCACCTATAGAGAACATTTGGCGCATCATAAAGAGGAAGGTGCGACAAAGAAGGCCCAAGACGATTGAACAGTTAGAGGCCTGTATTAGACAAGAATGGGAGAGCATTCCTATTTCTAAACTTGAGAAACTGGTCTCTTCGGTCCCCAGACGTCTGTTGAGTGTTGTAAGAAGAAGGGGAGATGCCACACAGTGGTGAAAATGGCCTTGTCCCAACTTTTTTGGGATTTGTTGACACCATGAAATTCTGAATCAACATATTTTTCCCTTAAAATGATACATTTTCTCAGTTTAAACTTTTGTTCCGTGATTTATGTTCTATTCTGAATAAAATATTAGAAGCTGGCACCTCCACATCATTGCATTCAGTTTTTATTCACGATGTGTATAGTGTCCCAAATTTTTTGGAATCCGGTTTGTATATATGTATATATATATATATATATATATATATATATATATATATATATATATATATATATATATATACAGTGCATCCAGAAAGTATTCACAGCGCATCACTTTTTCCACATTTTGTTATGTTACAGCCTTATTCCAAAATGGATCAAATTCATTTTTTTCCTCAAAATTCTACACACAACACCCCATAATGACAACGTGAAAAAAGTTTACTTGAGGTTTTTGCAAATTTATTAAAAATAAAAAAACTGAGAAAGCACATGGAAATAAATATTCACAGCCTTTGCCATGAAGCTCAAAATTGAGCTCAGGTGCATCCTGTTTCCCCTGATTATCCTTGAGATGTTTCTGCAGCTTAATTGGAGGCCACCTGTGGTAAATTCAGTTGATTGGAAATGATTTGGAAAGGCACACACCTATATAAGTTCCCACAGTTGACAGTTCATGTCAGAGCACAAACCAAGCATGAAGTCAAAGGAATTGTCTCAAGGCACAAATCTGGGAAAGGTTACAGAAAAATTTCTGCTGCATTGAAGGTCCCAGTGAGCACAGTGGCCTCCATTATCCGTAAGTGGAAGAAGTTTGAAACCACCAGGACTCTTCCTAGAGCTGGCCGGCCATCTAAACTGAGCGATCCTGAGAGGTCCTCTGTGGAGAGAGGAGAACCTTCCAGAAGGACAACCGTCTCTGCAGCAATCCACCAATCAGGCCTGTATGGTAGAGTGGCCAGACGGAAGCCACTCCTTAGTAAAAGACACATGGCAGTCCGCCTGGAGTTTGCCAAAAGGCACCTGAAGGACTCTCAGACCATGAGAAACAAAATTCTCTGGTCAGATGAGACAAAGATTGAACTCTTTGATGTGAATACCAGGCATCACGTTTGGAGGAAACCAGGCACTGCTCATTACCAGGCCAATACCATCCCTACAGTGAAGCATGGTGGTGGCAGCATCATGCTGTGGGGATGTTTTTCAGTGGCAGGAACTGGGAGACTAGTCAGGATAAAGGGAAAGATGACTGCAGCAATGTACGGAGACATCCTGGATGAAAACCTGCTCCAGAGCGCTCTTGACCTCAGACTGGGACGACGGTTCATCTTTCAGCAGGACAACGACCCTAAGCACACAGCCAAGATATCAAAGGAGTGGCTTCAGGACAACTCCGTGAATGTCCTTGAGTGGCCCAGCCAGAGCCCCGACTTAAATTTGATTAAACATCTCTGGAGAGATCTTAAAATGGCTGTGCACTGACGCATCCCATCCAACCTGATGGAGCTTGAGAGGTGCTGCAAAGAGGAATGGGCGAAACTGGGCAAGGATAGGAGTGGCAAGCTTGTGGCATCATATTCAAAAAGACTTGAGGCTGGAATTGCTACCAAAGGTGCATCGACAAAGTATTGAGCAAAGGCTGTAAATACTTATGTACATGTGCTTTCTCAGTTTTTTTATTTTTAATAAATTTGCAAAAACCTCAAGTAATCTTTTTTCACATTGTCATTATGGGGTGTTGTGTGTAGAATTCTGAGGAAAAAAATTAATTTAATTCATTTTGGAATAAGGCTGTAACATAACAAAATGTGGAAAAAGTGATGCGCTGTGAATACTTTCCGGATGCACTGTATATACTGTACATACACATATATATATATATATATGTGGTTACCTACAGGTAACGCTTGTGGTTGGTCAGCAAGTCATATATATATATATATATATATATATATACATATTCATTTTAATAATATTTTTCTTACAAATTTTCTGTCTATGCAATATTACTTTTTCATATACTTTTTCAGATCTACGTATAGGCTGAGAAAATTTTGTTTTACAGAAACAACAATAAATGGAAGTACTAAACTTCTAGTTAGAAATGGACTAGTTTATTGTATTAAAACAATTTTATCCTAAAGCTACAAAAAGTGATAGCATACTGGAGCACCACAGCTATAGACCTGCTCAGCCCAGACATTTTTGAATTGTGTACCTCCGCAACCCTCCACACTTTAAACCTCTCCTCCCTACTACAGTGGTTCTCAACATGTAGGGCGGGCCACAAAATGGGGGGCACGTGGATGTGAAAAAAAGAAAACAAGAATCAAAAATATGAAAAATACATCTATTGAAACCAGACCAAATTAACTTAAACTACATTCTGATACTAGAAAAATAAATACAGAGTTAGATAAATGTTGATAAAAGTTAAGTAGGTATAATAAAATATGCATCTATGATATATCATTAATTAAAAAATAAGAAATTGATATTAGTGGGCTTTTTTAAAAAAAAAACATTGGGGGGCACGATTAAAACTGTTATGAAAACTTGGGTCTCAATTTACTTAAAGGTTGAGAAACGTTGCCCTACTAAAATATCCTACAACATCTGGAGAAGAACTGAGAGCACCTCAGCTTATCGCTGTATTCATGTCGACTTTCATCTTGGATCTCATAACAGAGCCTGTTTGTGGATTTGTATGCTAAAAGATACTTTAATACAAGCTAAATATATACTTATTATTTTGTTGGGAGTGCTTTATGTTGTTGTTGTGGTTATTTTGTTAGCACTGTGTCTTTGAGGCTGCATTGTAAGTGTAAGGACCCTTTCACAGTGTGATTCCAAGAACTGACACAGTTGGTGCTGTGCTGGATGCAGCCTCTGATCTGAGGTGAGTGGTGTGAGTCAATGCCAGTGCCATCAATGATTAGGTAGTAGATATGGCAGGAAACAGGTTGGAACTGTGAAATCACTGTTGCTGGAGAGGGTTTGATCCACATGAGTGTTGGTTTCCAATAAACCTTATGTGCAAGAGAGATGTTGTGTTTCACAATCTATTAGGCTACCAGCACCAATAATCATAAAATGTCTGATGAATTATGCCATAAAAAATCACAAACTAAATATCTGTTAGCATGATATTTTTTCATACAGTATAACCACTAAAGGACAGAATTAAAACATATCTCAGCCTCACATACTTAAATATGGTAAGTCAGAAACACAACTGAATATTCATATACTGTATTTCTAATTTCTGTTCAATGAGAAATTGAGATAAATCATATTATACATGATATTCAAAGAGATTCATGTTAATCACTCCAAAAGAGTGAGCTGTACAAGTTCACATATCTTTTAAATTGCATTACAACCACGCACACACACACACACTCACACAAAGTGCAGTTAATATATCACGGAAAAGAGAAAAAAATGTTTACATATATAATGACGTTTATTTTCTATACACACTTTAAAACATAGATGGAGCAATATATAACATATTCTTTACATTTATCTTATGCTATATCTTTATCATTTTAATTGCCAGTTGTCTGATTTGACCATTTGTTTATATCCTTTGATTGACGTAAGATATAATTTTCTTAATTTTTCAGTAATAATACAATACAATACAATTTATTTTTGTATTGCCCAAAATCACACAAGAAGTGCCGCCAGAGATGACATTACCTTAGGCGAGCAAAACAACTTGGCAGGTGGTTCCGTGGCACCAAGTGCCACATTTGAGTACCGCGAAGAGAAACAGAATAGTTTCAATGAATAATTTCAATGTATGTTTAACATCATCTTGCAGTAGTTTTATTTCAGATCAAATAAACAGTATTCATTTTCGGTTGATCTACTGTACTAGCCCTAATTAATTTAAACGATTTTCTGGTCTTTAAGTACAGAGCATTCAACATGAACTTCAAAATTATCTAATGCGCAAACTGGGAACGGGCTCGCGCCCATAAATGATATCAAGCACACGAGGAGCGCGCACAGCGCCTTGTCAAAAAAAAATTGTGACGTCATTCAGAGCGACGATGGAAGGTCTTGCTTGCCTGTCACTACCCGATTTGGATCGGAATGACAATGCATGGTGTTGTTTAAGTTGACTGACTGAGGAGTGTGAATGATTTTAAAGAGAAGTACATCACTAACAAAAAGAAGGGTAAGTAAATTCCGTGTTGCGTTTATGACTTTTTGGTTTTCCATACCCTCCGATCAGACAAGGCTACATTTAATCGTGTATTTGCAGCTACTACAAATGCCTTTTATTTCTACGTTATGTTTCTACACGCAGAAAGCTTTGAATCCACATATCTCGGCATTATTTAAAAATTTTATCTAGCGCCTTTCTCAGAAAGCACGTTTACAACGCGCTTTATCCGGTGCGATTAATTAATTACAAAATCAAGTGTATTATTAGGTGTACTCAGTACAATTACATTCTTTCTGGCATGCCTCCTTGGAACACTTGACAATAAAATACACCGTTACATACAATATATATTTAGAAGTATTCTATTTATACTGTGCGTTATATATATTGCAGCGACCTCCTCGTAACAGGATCGGAAGGAAGATATAGCAAGACAAAGAAGTGATTGCAAGAACAGTTTTCTTTTAACAGTGCAATTAAAAAATACCACATATATAAAACAACAAAGAAGAAAACTGCACAGGAACTATTTACAGTTAGCTATAAACATCTCACTGTTGTGGCCATGAACTCTGAATAATGAAACTCCATGCGATTAATGTGGCCTGTTTAACGCATCCAAAGCCGGCGCCTCAGGCAGTACTTTGGTCAGAGAGGTATTTTCATGTCACTTTTTTTTTTTAACATTATACAAGAATAATACACATAAATTAATTGTACACCTAAATAATTTATTACACACTCAGTACCGTATTTATATTTAATCCTTATAAAAATCTGAAGAAAGAAATTTTTCATTTAAAGGTTTAAAATTTTTTATTACGCCGTTCACAGCGATACGCCACATGGCAATACGTAGCAAAGGCGTTCGTTTTCTTGAGTTACACATCCTGACATGGGGTTGGGGGGCTTATGCAATGGTAGAGAAAGGTTGCAAAGGTTAAAATACGCTGTCTCTCTTTTTTATTTCATGTTTCTGTAAGAAGATCAATTCAATGTCATATCAGATAAGTTATCTTTGAGTGGCACTAAAATCAAAGTAAGTCTGTAGTACCTCCTGTATTTAACACGCCGGTCTGCCAGGTAGCTTTCGGTGCTGACTGCCCTAATATAATGAAAAAACTCTATTAAACAAAATTTCAAATAAATAAATAAAGAAGGTTTGAGCTTCCATGCTCCAAACCCCTGGCCCCGTTGCAAACCAGGGTAGCTGCCCTGCAGTGTTCCGGGGGAGATAATGTCCTAGATAAGTTCTTTCCCCAGTCCTTCCAGTAGAGAGGTGTCCCGGCCGGGCAAGGGCCCCAGCCTTACGCCATAAACTAAAATTAACAAAACTGACCTTTCAAATAAATCACCATAACATGAAGATGCTGTACATCTAGGTGAAGACATGACCCTGTTTTTTCAGAAAATATACATCTGGTGAAGGGATTATACTGTATTGTATAATGTATTTTTGTAAAATATAAACCACATGTTGAGCATAATTTATAATTTCCCATGTGATTATAAAAGTTCAGGAAGGAAAAGTAAACAATTCACATTAGACTTGATCAAGAACAGCAAAAAAAAAATTATAAACATATTTTGGCTCTGAAAAATCCAAATTTAAAAATAGTTAGGAAATATATATCCATCCATCCATCCATTTTCTAACCCGCTGAATCCGAACACAGGGTCACGGGGGTCTGCTGGAGCCAATCCCAGCCAACACAGGGCACAAGGCAGGAACCAATCCTGGGCAGGGTGCCAACCCACCGCAGGACACACACAAACACACCAAGCACACACTAGGGCCAATTTAGAATCGCCAATCCACCTAACCTGCATGTCTTTGGATTGTGGGAGGAAACCGGAGTGCCCGGAGGAAATATATATGATTATAAAAAACAATACAAAGCAAAGTTTACGCCAAAAAATCCAGATTTATGCCACTTTGAAAAGCTAATTACTTGCAAGCAAAACAGAACCTTGCCTCTCTCAAACAATGAGAAAAACAAATAACTCGCATGTACTAGGTGAAAACAAATTACGTACCCCCATTTCCCCCGTCCCCCTTGCTGTTACAATAAAAAAAGGAGAAACAAAAACCCACTCATACCATACAAAAAAGCAAATGCCCTCTTTTGTTATTATTTTCTTAGAGAAAGCAACATGGGGTGGAGGAAGAGACAACTGTACTATGTTAAAAAAATATATATATATATATATATATATATATATATATATATATATATATCGTGGCTCTTGTATCACGGTCAGAAAAATGCTAGTCTAACAGCATATCTAGTACATTATCGAGGACATCCTTAGTCCTGGAATTGAATGACCCAGTATCAGATTCACCTCTACTGCTGTCACTGTCCTCCAAAATAATAATCAATAATACTTTTCAGGCTACTGTTCCGCAAACATTGTGTCTAGTAGATGTTTCTTCCTCTGTCACACTCCTTAGTATTCTTAAAGCGAGGGACAGTCAGCTTCTGCTTCAGTATCTTCTGATTCGTAGTAAGGCACATGATACACTTGTCTGAAAGGGTGGAATCCAAACAACTGAGAGATTTAATTGGAAGAAGACCTGTTCATCAATTTAACTTAGAAACAGGGGCATCAAATAGGTGAGGTGTGTTGACAGACAATCAAGAAATGACTTTCAACAGATCCTTTTGGGTGATTTAAGCCTGCAGTACCTTTGAGAATGCAGTTATGGGGAGTGTTACAGGAAAGTGTAACCTAATAATTTGTATGTTTTTTGAGAGCATATGAAGAAAAAAAAATATTGTAAAATCTTACAAGGGCATGCAATACTCGGTTTTTAACAGCAAGAGTGTCTTCTTCAACTCTGAAATAAAGAAAGTGAATGATTGTTGTGCACACTAATGATGAAAATGAATGGAGGAAGAGTTTAGGAAATTTGAATGTTTTCACATGTTCCTGTGTCGCTAATTATTATTTTTTGTTTAATTGCAGGCAGAAGGACAAACCAGCTATTTTCTGTAACACACAAATGGCTGTAACAGAGGAGGTAAGTCAGGCTGACATGAATACCATGGAGGAAAGGACAGCAGATATTAAGAAGGAGGAAGACTGTGACTGGGTATCTGTCTGCATTAAACAGGAGAGTCCTCATGTTAAGGATGAGGATGAGGACTCTGAACTGATGTCAATAGTCATTAAAGAAGAGCCTGAGGAGAAGTCTATTGATATGGACATACAGAAACATAAAAGTAAAGACAATGTCAAGGAAGAGGACCTTTACTCCGCAACTATCTTTCAGTATGGGAATCAAGATGGAGAGGTAAAGGGAGCAGCCTCTTCTCCGAGCTCATCTTTGGAGCCTTCTGTTAATGTGAAGTGTGAATCTTTAACTAACATAAAAAATGATGAAGAAATGCCAAGGATATCCCTGGAAAGTCAACCAACACCTGCACATCAGTACGGAGAAAGTAAGTATAAAATAAAAATGTCAGTTTTTGGGTTAGTGGTGTTTGAAATGTAGTGTTTATGGTGAAAAGTGGATAAACTGTTTTTTTTGTTCTTTTTCTTTATTAAGCAGATTACTATTAATAATAACAATAGACTATAAACATTTGTGACAGTTTTCGCTTATTCATTTTGATTTGTTTAAATTGTCAGCATTCTTGGGGAGAATCTATGGCTTCACTTTTCTGTTCTGCATGTTGCACAGCCAGGATTTTATTTTGAGCAGCAGGGGTGAATAACATAACTACAACCAGGGTAATTCTAGACATGTTAGGTTAGGCTCGGGTTTATACAGTACAGTTCCAAGGCTATCTGCATTCATTATTGTCAAAGCTAAGTCTTTCTGGAACATTCTAGCCCTTTTTTGCTATTTCATGTGAAAGGCACATAAACAGACCACAAATACAGTGAGAAGAGAGAAACAATGATGGAAAATTTTCCTTTCAAAGAACAGCTGGGTTTACCACTGCAATGATTTGAATGAACATCATTTATTACAACAGATCTGAGACCGCATGTGTATGAACAGCTCTGTTCGTTATGACAAATGTTGAATACATATGGGAGAGTTTTAGCATATTACGTCTAAGATAATTTTCACAACATATCTGTAAACCACAAAACATGTATCAAACAAAATCAAGAGAATAGCATAATCCATCTAACACCTAATGTTTCCTAAAGATGGCAAGGTACCAAAAAGTCTGGATAGATTATAAGACTTTGGCAAAGCATCTTATCATTGTATAGGAACAACCCCCGATGCCCACCATTTCACATATGGGTGAGTGGATGTACAATTTAAACAAATTGTTATTTTCATGGGAACTGTTACGTATACATAATAGAACTATTTTACATTACAGCGAGTAATTAACCATAGTAAAAAATAGTAAAACATAATAAATTGAAAGAAAATTATGTTTCATGTTGCGTTAGAGGTATTTGTTGAGTTATATGTTTTTATTCTGTTTGGTTTTGAAATTAAAAACTTCAGTAAAAAAATATTTGGAAATAACTTCTTGAATATCGCATTGAAATTTGATTCCGTGTTTGGACTTACATCATGACAGTGCAACATGGTAACTGTCCGTGAGTGAAGATCATTTCTTTCTCTCTAATAAACAAGCCGACTTTTTGGAATATTTGTCCCTGTGATTTGTTAATTGTCTTTGAAAAAGCTATTCTAATGGGAAACTGTAAACGTTTTAATACAAATGTCATATCAAGATCTCCTTTGGTATCTAGTGTTATCCATGGAATACAGTGGTGTGAAAAACTATTTCCCCCCTTCCTGATTTCTTATTCTTTTGCATGTTTGTCACACAAAATGTTTCTGATCATCAAACACATTTAACCATTAGTCAAATATAACACAAGTAAACACAAAATGTAGTTTTTAAATGATGTTTTTATTATTTAGGGAGAAAAAAAATCCAAACCTACATGGCCCTGTGTGAAAAAGTAATTGCCCCCTGAACCTAATAACTGGTTGGGCCACCCTTAGCAGCAATAACTGCAATCAAGCGTTTGCGATAACTTGCAATGAGTCTTTTACAGCGCTCTGGAGGAATTCTGGCCCACTCATCTTTGCAGAATTGTTGTAATTCAGCTTTATTTGAGGGTTTTCTAGCATGAACCGCATTTTTAAGGTCATGCCATAGCATCTCAATTGGATTCAGGTCAGGACTTTGACTAGGCCACTCCAAAGTCTTCATTTTGTTTTTCTTCAGCCATTCAGAGGTGGATTTGCTGGTGTGTTTTGGGTCATTGTCCTGTTGCAGCACCCAAGATCGCTTCAGCTTGAGTTGACGAACAGATGGCCGGACATTCTCCTTCAGGATTTTTTGGTAGACAGTAGAATTCATGGTTACATCTATCACAGCAAGCCTTCCAGGTCCTGAAGCAGCAAAACAACCCCAGACTATCACACTACCACCACCATATTTTACTGTTGGTATGATGTTCTTTTCTGAAATGCTGTGTTCCTTTTACGCCAGATGTAACGGGACATTTGCCTTCCAAAAAGTTCAACTTTTGTCTCATCAGTCCACAAGATATTTTCCCAAAAGTCTTGGCAATCATTGAGATGTTTCTTAGCAAAATTGAGATGAGCCCTAATGTTCTTTTTGCTTAACGGTGGTTTTGCGTCTTGAAATCTGCCATGCAGGCCGTTTTGCCCAGTCTCTTTCTTATGGTGGAGTCGTGAACACTGACCTTAATTGAGGCAAGTGAGGCCTGCAGTTCTTTAGACGTTGTCCTGGGGTCTTTTGTGACCTCTCGGATGAGTCGTCTCTGCGCTCTTGGGGTAATTTTGGTCGGGCGGCCACTCCTGGGAAGGTTCACCACTGTTCCATGTGTGGTGATATGGGTCCACAGCTCGTTGAGTAAAGGCCATTTTTAAATAAATAATCATTGTGCTCGCGGCTTAGCGAGGGACGTTGGGCCATAGTGAGCCGCGGGGCGATCCGTAGGGTGTGGGCGTTTCTCACCTAGTGCACAGGTGAGGAACTGCCCACATTCATGATTGTCCCGTGGCTAATGCTGCAGCTGCTGTGGCCCTCGTCATTTTAAAAAGAAGCGCGAGTCGGTTTTAAGAGGAAGAAAGAAACGTTCGGGGGGAAAAAGAAATGGAGAGAGAAAGAAGGAAAGGAGAGGACGGAGGTTACTGGGAGCAGGAGAGGAAGCAGGTCGGTGAGAGAGAGAGAGCCGCGAAGAGCAAGCGGGCGGTGCGTGAGTGTGGTGAGCGCGATCGAGCGCTCGTGGACAGCTGCATGGAAGCTGGGTGTTAGGCCGACACCCACGTGTTGGTGTTGATGTCGCTCCGCTGGCGATCAGGTAGCGGAGTGACCAGGGAAGGCGACTGGCCGCATGAAGGCCATGGAAAGGCAGCGGAAGTCGGGAGACTTGGTGGTGGGAATCCCCAACGTGAGCGACCTGGCCGTTGTGGGAATTCAAGTCTCGGGGACTGGGATGAGTGCCAGACCGAAGCCAGGGATCGGGAGGTATCCAGTCTCGTGCGTGTGTTTCAGGAGGGCAGCTGCAGAGAGCGTCTTGCCTGCTGCGATGCCCAAACGGGATTAGCAGGTGAGACGCTAACAGAAGAGCACCAGATTTGTTATTGTTTTAAAGACTGCTTCCATAAGAAGATTTAACCTCACGTTTTAAAGGATTGTTTTTTCTATTTAATGATTTTTTAACCTCCACGTGTTCATTTAATGGATTATTTATTTATTTATTGAAGATCTGCACTATTTATTTGAACACTTGTTTTTGTTGATTGTTTTTTAATAAAAACACTGTTACACTTTCTACCTTCCCCTTGCTCAGTAATTTGCCTCCATTGACTAGCTCACTCGGTTACATTATCGACGGTGTCGGGTTCAAGGGTTCCCAAACAGCCATGGGAGCGTGGAGCCAGAACCCACATCGTCACACCATGTTTTTGCCATTTGTGGATAATGGCTCTCATTGTGGTTCGCTGGAGTCCCAAAGCTTTAGAAATGGCTTTATAACCTTTACCAGACTGATAGATCTCAATTACTTCTGTTCTCATTTGTTCCTGAATTTCTTTGGATCTTGGCATGATGTCTAGCTTTTGAGGTGCTTTTGGTCTACTTCTCTGTGTCAGGCAGCTCCTATTTGAGTGATTTTTTGATTGAAACAGGTGTGGCAGTAATCAGGCCTGGGGCTACGGAAATTGAACTCAGGTGTGATACACCACAGTTAGGTTATTTTTTAACAAGGGGGCAATTACTTTTTCACACAGGGCCATGTAGGTTTGGATTTTTTTTCTCCCTAAATAATAAAAACCATCATTTAAAACTGCATTTTGTGTTTACTTGTGTTATATTTGACTAATGGTTAAATGTGTTTGATGATCAGAAACATTTTGTGTGACAAACATGCAAAAGAATAAGAAATCAGGAAGGGGGCAAATAGTTTTTCACACCACTGTATGTACCACATTACCTTTTTTGTCGCCTGTTAAAATTTTACATGTTAAAATTGTTCGACCAATTTTCAGTATGAATAATTTTGTCCCATTGCATAGCCCATCACTCATACATAAATTACGCAATTAAATTACGATACATCCTTCTTTCAACAGTAATTTAGCCAGTGAAAGACCGGGCAGTGTTAACTCTTGTAAATACAGTATTCTACGGGATATTGTAAGCTGATGTTCTCATCTTCCGTACCATCACCACCAACTGTTTCAGCATAGTCTATTGATAGGCATTTAACCAATTTGCCCTTTAGCCGATTGACAATTTTTGCGTTATTTCGTTTGACTTCATCCTTTCTCACTGCTAGGTTTGCTCATGTACTCATTTCTTCTGTTGATAACCCTTCGGGATAAAGTTCTTCAATAAGATTTGGAGATAATAAGTCTTCTTTTATTGGGAGATTTTGAATTTTAAAGTTGCCAATGTCTAGTAGCCAGATAGTGAAATCAACCAAATCTTGATCTGCTCGCATATTGTTTTGTAATTTGTATTGTTGGAACAAAGACCATAAAGGCTCACTCTTTAGGCATGCATCGTAAATCTGCATTTGGTCTCCTTTCTTGACTACTGGTAGAACTTGACGAAATTCTCCTCCCAGTATAAAAGTTTTACCCGCAAACGGTTGTTTGGAGTGAAAAACGTCCTGCAATGTTTTGTCAGTTACATGTAATACTCTTTGCGGGATCATTGATGCTTCATCCCAAATAAATATTTCGGTCTTTTGCATTTCTTGTTTCATCTTCTTTTTCCATTTCAATGTAACATTTTTGTCCATGATAATTAAAGGTAAGTTAAAAGTTTTGTGAGCCGTGGTACCGTATGGAAGAAGAACTGCTGCTATACCTGTCTACGCTATTGATGCAATGTTTTTGCATAAGTGTTTGCAATAATGGGCTAAGCACTTATACAAAAATGTTTTACCTGTGCCACCAGGTCCATCTATGAAGAATAACTGCTGACAAATTTTAAAGAGAATACATTTTTGAATTGTGTCATTTGATCATCATTTAATTCTGAGTACATTTCCCAATATAATTTGCCATGACCTTCCACAGTTAAATCTTCGTCTGCTGTTATCTCTTTCTTTACCTCAGATTTGTCTATTTCTTCTAGAATTCCAAAATCTTCTGCTTCTATCAGTTCTTTGATGATCAAAATAGATGTTTGTTCAATAGACTTTTCGGATAATGGTCATTTGAACACTTCCCATAATTTTAAAGGATCAACTTAACCTGTCATAATTAACTCTTTCAGGGCTAATTATTTTTTTGATTTTCAGTTTTCTAAAAAGTATACAAAGCAAACACTAAATGCATTTAAAAATTAAAGATCAGCTTTCTAAGATTGGCTGTCACACTGCTTACATACTTACGGCATACCTGTTTGTCTAACCATTTATATTCTGAATGGCACTGTCTGGAAAAGAAACAACTACCTGCCTTTCATTTTTGATTTCCAGATCACTTGCATCAAAATCGGAGTTTGGTAAGTCACAGTCTGATTCAGCAATAATATGCAAAAAGCAAAAAAATTAATAATGCCCACAGAGTATTTTGCTTTGCATATTCGCTTTGCTCTTTTGCCCGACGTCAATGCCATTCTAGATGTTGTTTACTCTACACTCCTCACACACACACACAAAGGGATTCGATGTCAAGTCAATGAAGTCTACCAGCCCTCCTAGCAAAAGGGGTCTACTCGTAACGTGAGGGTGAGTTTTGTCGACGTTTCCAGCTGATTATTACCCTCTGCCCCTGGATGTCAACTAAAGCCAACATTTAACCTCAACCCCAGCTGTTGACAAAAGTCAACATCAGCCCTAAAAGAGTTAAGTACATGAAGAAGTGTCTTAATTTGTCAGGCATCATTACAGAAGCTGCAGCAGACATCATTTCGAACATATAATCATCCGATTTACATAATCCAGCTGCTTGTGCCACTTCTTGAAAAGTACTGTACGTAGTTGCATCTATAGTTAGAACATCAAAGTTGCTCCTTTAAATTCACGTAACAACAATTTAAAATAAAACCGTTTAGTATCTTTTGGTGATAAAATATTTAATCGAGCATCATTTTTGCAATTAATTTTTCTTGGATGCTACAATTAATAAAGTATTTATCTATCTATAGGTATATCTATTTGTTTCTGTCTGACAATAGCATTCACACAAATGAGAGGTGAGAGGACCATGGCCATATGATTTTATTTTATTAAATATATAGTGCATCCGGAAAGTATTCGCAGCGCATCGGTTTTTCCACATTTTGTTATGTTACAGCCTTATTCCAAAATGGATTAAATTAATTTTTTTCCGCAGAATTCTACACACAATACCCCATAATGACAACGTGAAAAAAGTTTACTTGAGGTTTTTGCAAATTTATTAAAAATAAAAAACTGAGAAACACATGTACATAAGTATTCACAGCCTTTGCCATGAAGCTCGAAATTGAGCTCAGGTGCATCCTGTTTCCCCTGATCATCCTTGAGATGTTTCTGCAGCTTAATTGGAGTCCCCCTGTGGACCATATATACACCATATATACACACACTATAGTTAATAATAAACAAGAGTTAAATATTATATTATGTCATCATCTCCATGGTGAACATACAGTGCTTGAATTGATGGGCAGAAGAACTTTTATAAATAACATCCCCAAACTCTCCAAAATTGAACAATATAGACCCACACTTCATGTCTGACTAAAGATACTAAATTAAGTTGAGGCCTAAGATGTAGTGAACCACTCACTCTAAATGGCCAGAGTGGTGTGAGTCCACCAAAATGGTGAGGAAAACCGGCCAGAATTTTCACCGACCTGCCCAGAAAGGGCATACAAAGGCAGACTGAGATCAGCCAAGACTGGCTGGCTTTGGCCTAGAACAGACCCAAAATGCATTTCTAAATCAAAGTTAAAATATATTCCAAATTCCCAACTAAAGAAGGGATGACTGTAAACCCTTTGCTAGCAGACAAAAAGGACAAAGGAGGAATCTTTATAAATAAAGCAGTTATTATACAGAGCAATTTTTGAAATAAAAGAAAGCTCAAAGAGTAAGCAAGAGTCAGTAAGTAAAAGCACAAGAACATTCACTAACACCCAGTGCAACCAATATACCACAGAGGAACTGCAACTACCAACTAGCATTTGTAGGGTTGGGAACAGTCCCTTAACAGAGATTGACAGGTGGCCCTACCACTTGTGAAACTACCCACAAAACACAAGAAACATGGCAGAACCAATATAAACACATAGAAACCTGTGGCCTACAGAGGGCGCTCCCACCAACCAAACTTGACAGAGACAGGACACAAGTTCAGCGCACACACACCTTTCTTTCTTTCTTTCTTTCTTTCTTTCTTTCTTTCTTTCTTTCTTTCTTTCTTTCTTTCTTTCTTTATTTTATTTTTTCCAAATGGGAAACTCTTTGCCCAGTTTCACACCTGTACAGCACAGTTCCAGCACAGCACAAAATCACAATTCCCTTCTTTTTCCTTCTCTTTTTTCTCTCTCTTTGCCTCCACTCCTCCTAGCATGCTTCATCCTCTTCCACCCGACTGTGGCTCTCAGAGCAGTGGCCGCTGGCTCCTTTTATATGACACCCAGAAGTGCTACAGGTGCTTGACGACTTTCTTCTGGCAGAATTTTCAGGTGTGAGGAAGTGTTGAAACCAAGGGCTCAGCAACTGAAAATAAGCAACAATATTAACATAAACAATGATAATTCTTATTTCGACTGCTCCTGTTAGGGGTTGCCACAGCGGATCATCTTTTTCCATATCTTCCTGTCCTCTGCATCTTGTTCTGTTACACCCATCACCTACATGTCCTCTCTCGCCACATCCATAAACCTCTTAGGCCTTCCTCTTTTCCTCTTGCCTGGCAGCTCTATCTTTAACATCTTGTTCCTAACATACTCAGCATCTCTCCTCTGCACATGTCCAAACCAATGCAATCTCACCTCTCTGACTTTGTCTCCCAACCGTCCAACTTGAGCTGATCCTCTAATGTCCTAATTTCTAATCCTGTTCATCCTCGTCACGCCCAATGCAAATCTTAGCATCTTTAACTCTTCCACCTCCAGCTCTGTCTCCTGCTTTCTGGTCAGTGCCACCGTCTCCAACCCACATAACATAGCTGGTCTCACTACCGTCCTGTAGACCTTCCCTTTCACTCTTGCTGATACCTGTCTGTCACAAATTACTTGTGATACTCTTCTCCACCCATTCACCCCTGTCTACACTCTTTTTCACCTCTTTTCCACAAACCCTGTTACTCTGTATTGTTGATCCCAAGTATTTAAACTCACCCAATTTTGCAAACTCTGCTCCCTGCATCCTCGCCATTCCACTGACCTCCAAGGGGACTGCTGTCTAATCTCCTCTGTCAACCTGTCCATCACCATTGCAAATAAGAAAGGGCTCAGAGCTGATCCCTGATGTAATCCCACCTCACCATCGAATGCATCCGTCACTCCTACTGCAGACCTCACCACGGTCACACTTCCCTTGTACATATTTTGTACAACACTTACATACTTCTCTGCCACTCCGACTTCTTCATACAATACCACAACTCCTCTCAAGACACCCTGTCATATGCTTTCTCCAGGTCCTCATGGACACAATGCAACTCCTTCTGGCCTTATCTACACTTCTTCATCAACACCCTCTGAGCAAACATCAGATCTGTGGTGCTCTTTCCTGGCATGAAACATACTGCTGCTCACTAATCATCCCCTCACTTCTTAACCTAGCTTCCACTACTCTTACCCATAACTTCATGCTGTGGTTCATCAATTTTATCCCCCAGTAGTTACTTCAGTTCTGCATGTCCCCCTTATTCTTAAATATCAGCACCAGTACTCTTC
This sequence comes from Polypterus senegalus, assembly GCF_016835505.1. Taxonomy (NCBI): domain Eukaryota; kingdom Metazoa; phylum Chordata; class Cladistia; order Polypteriformes; family Polypteridae; genus Polypterus; species Polypterus senegalus. Next base: position 162,885,701 of record NC_053161.1, read on the forward strand.
TCCACTCCTCAGGCATCCTCTCTCTTTCCAAGATTTCATTAAACAATCTGGTTAAAAGCCTCCCTGCCATCTCTCCTAAACACCTCCATGCTTCCACAGGTATGTAATCTGGACCAACAGCCTTTCCATTCTTTATCCTCTTCATAGCTGCCCTTACTTCCTCCTTGCTAATCCGTTGCACTTCCTGATTCACTATCTCCACATCATCCAACCTTCTGTGTCTCTCACATTCTCTTAGCAATGTGCTCTTTCCATCTCCTAAACACACCCCTCTCGCTTGTTTCCATCTTTATCCTTTATCACCTTAACCTGCTTCACAACTTTCCCAGCTTGGTCTCTCTGTCTAGTCAATTGGTACAGGTCCTTTTCTCCCTTCTTAGTATCCAAATCTGTCATACAACTCATCATACGCCTTTTCTTTAGCCTTTGCCACCGCTCTCTTCAACTTATGCCTTATCTCATTGTACTCTTGTCTACTTTCTGCATCTCTCTGACTATCCCACTTCTTCTTCGCCATTCTCTTCCTCTGTATACTCTCCTGTACTTCCCCATTCCACCACCAGATTTCTTTTTCCTCCTTCCTCTGTCCAAATGTCATGCCAAGCACCCTTCTTGTTGTCTCCCTTACTCCTTCTGCTGCTGTCTGGTAACTCTTCACTGTCACCTAGTGCCTGTCTTACCTCCTCCCTATACTCAACTTTGCAGTCTTCCTTTTTCAACTTCCAACATTTGATCATTGGCTCTGCCCTCACTCTCCTCCTCCTCTTGATCTCCAATGTCATCCTACAGACCACCATCCTATGCTGTCTAACTATACTTTCCCCTGCCACCACTTTGCAATCTTCAGTCTCCTTCAGATTGACTCTTCTGCATAGGATATAATCTACCCGTGTGCATCTTCCTCCACTCTTGTACATAACCCTATGTTCTTCCCTCTTCTTAAAATATGTATTCACCACAGCCATGTATAGCAAAATAAACTATCATCTGACCTTCTTCATTCCTCTCCTTGACACCATACCTACCCATCACCTCCTTGTCTCCTCTGTTCCCTTCACCAACATGTCCATTGAAATCTGCTCCAATCACCACTTTCTGTCCCTTGGGTACCCTGTCCATCACTTCATCCAACTCACATCAGAAATCTTCTTTCTCATCCATCACACACTATGCTTGTGGGGCATTTGCACTTCCTTCATCTTCATAATCATTACTCTGTCTAACATACTTTTCACCTCCAAAACACTCTTGACATACTGTTCCTTCAGAATAACCCCTTCCCTATTTCTCCTCCCATCCACACCATGATAGAACAATTTGAACAATTTGAATCCACCTCCAATCCACCTGGCCTTGCTCCCCTTCCATTTAGTCTCTTGCATGCACAACATACCATCTCTCCATCATATCAGCTAACTTCCTTTACCAGTCATGCTGCCAACATTCAAAGTTCCTACCCTCAGTTCCACTCTCTTTACCTTTCTACTCTCCTCCTTCATCCGGACACGTCTCCCCCTTTTCCTGCTCCTTCTTCGGCCAACAGTAGCCCAATTTCCGCCAGCACTCTGTTGGATAAAAGTACTGGTAGTGGTAGTTAACCAGGACTTTGACTGATCCGGACCATAAACAATGATAATTAAACAATCAAAATTACCAAAATGGACATAAAAAGGAATTTAAACATAAATAAAAAGGTAAACTCACCACATAACAATGGTGTTTTTTGTTGCTTGATTTCTTTCTTTGAGGTACCATTTTAAATTTTGCACAGAACTGAATGCTAATACCCCAATCATTTTCCATGATTGGTTGTGTTTTTTTTAAGTGAGACAAGGGGGTGTTCGGAGTTTTTTGGATTTGAGTATTTAACAGGAATCGCTTCACTGAAGTTTATAAAGTAGCAATGCAAGCGTCTGCTGTAGGAAGAATGGCAAAGGTCCATGTGAATTAAGACTGCATAGATAGAGTCAAGAACACAGGTGTGGTGAACATTTGCATTTGTCAGGCTCAGTGGCCATTTAAGGTTTGTTTTGTGTTATCATGTAAACTTTTATTTCCAGCATTTTTGGAATTAAACCATCCATGCGACTATTCCTCAGTTGTTTGGTCACAGCTGGTAATCCTTTGCTTGTGCCCATTGCTGTGCACTCCTTAATCAGCTTCTAATACTGTGAAGTTGTCTGCTTGTTTGGGGATGGTGGAGTTCAGGTAAAAGGAGGTCGATCACAAACTTATTAGTCAGGAGATCTTCAGTTGCAGATTGACAGACCCCTTTGCTCCTTGTGTCTGTCTTCCATCCTTTGTTATAGTGGGCTCAGCGTATGCGCACACATTTTTTGTGTTTTTGGCGGCTGTGGTTGTGGGGCGGAAAATGGGGGCATGCTCTTAATGAGAAGACAGGGCCAGTGCATCACTGAGCTCCTGGACAGTCTGAGGTGCAACCTGGCAGCGTTGGATGCACCAAAATGTAAATTTCCCAGAGGTGTTCTATTGGATTTAGGTCAGGCGAGCATGGGGGCCAGTCAATGGTATCAATTCCTTCATCCTCCAGGAACTGCCTGCATACTCTTACCACATGAGGCCAGGCATTGTCATGTAAAAGGAGTAACCCAGGACCCACTGGACCAGCATAGGGTCCGACAATGGGTCCAAGGATTTCATCCCAATACCTAATGGCAGTCAAGGTGCCATTGTGTAGCCTGTAGAAGTCTGTGCGTCCCTCCATGGACATGCCTCTCCAGACCATCACTGACCCATCACCAAACCAGTTATGCTGAATGATGTTACAGGCAACATAACATTCTCCATGGCTTCTTCAGACCCTTTCACATCTGTCACATGTACTTAGGGTGAACCTGCTCTCATCTATAAAAAGCACAAGGTACCAGTGGCGGACCTGCCAATTCTGGTATTCTATGTCAAATGCCAATCGAGCTCCACGGTGTCAGGCAATGAGCACAAGGCACACTAGAGGACGTTGGACCCTCAGGCCACCCTCATGAAGTCTGTTTCTGATTGTTTTGTTAGAGGCATTCACACCAGTGGCCTCCTGGAGGTCATTTTGTAGGCTCTGGCAGTGCTCATCCTGTTCCTCCTTGCCCAAAGGAGCAGATACCGGTCAGTCCTGCTGTTCCTTTATTTTTTTTTGAGCAGTATATATTTAGTGACATGAAAGGGCCAGATATTTTAGGATTCTTTTATGGAGTTGAAGATTTATTTCTGTACAATTGTAAGATTAAACAGTGATGACATGCCATTACAGTCTAATGCTCCACATAGGCAGGAAGGAATAATATAACATGCCATTAGGCCAAGACCTGTATGTAGTACTGTGAGATTGTTTATACTGAGGTAAAACAGGAGATTGTCATTGGTGCCATCCTCTTTTCTGTATAGATTAACTAAGGAAGGCATCATGATAGTAGGTGATGTTATTTTAATGCTCTGTAGACAATTTTGTGGTCTCCTTATTCAAGAAATGTCCACCTAAGCAGTTTGAAGTCCTTTCAGGGTTTGTCTAATGCAGCCTCTTGGGCAGAGTTTCTCCACTTATAGACGAAGATGGGAAACTCTACTTCAGTCTCTCCTCTTTATATACAACTCTCAATAGTGTGTCGTTTTCACATTGAAATCTTTTATTAACCTCATAAAATCTGGACATTGTTGCTAAACAAATAAAAGTACATTTTCAATACTGGAATAATAAGTTTAATGTTATTGATATATTCTTTTTTATTTAAGACTTTGTTTTTTCTGCCCTTTTAGTGGGTAGATGTTTTTGTAATTAATGTATAAGCACAGATAGACCAGTCTTTCTCCAGAAGCCAACTCCTCCAGCTAACTGGAACAGGAGTGTCAAGATGCATAGGATGCCTGTAGAACAATTCATACAACATTTATTTTTATTTTACTTCTCAAAGTATCTCCTCATGACCTTCATGTCCATTGAGGGACAGGGAGAGTGACATCAATCAAACTGAACTACTCAGAGCAGCCTACAATTGTAAAGAAAAAGGCGCCTTTAAATGAAATCTAACCATTTCAATCATGACAATAAATCTATCCAACCAAAAATATGTGTAGACTCTTCTCAGAGGGTAATTTGAGATGACAGATATGTTCAATGGCAAGCTGAAAATCCTACAGTAATGCATTGTCATGTCAAGACAAACGTGAAGCTGCACCCAGCCCAATGTTTGAGTCACCCACTTCAATTTACAACTGCAGTCCATGAGTAAAGTGATGTAAAACTTGAGCAGATGTGAAAAGACTTGTTAGATGAGCAATGCATTTTGGGTTTCAGTGATGCAAAAAGAAAAGGGTTAATTGATTCTTTGTTAGAGATGGTTTTGTCATCTCCATTGAATTGAAAGTTTTATCTTTTAATAGTTAATTAGCATTTTAATTCTTTAAGTCTTTTTCACTGAGCTCAAAGTGGGCCATTTCAGTAGAACTATTATTTTTGCTGGATCCACCCTTAAGTCACTAAGTTGTTTATTTCTGTAAATCTGAACATTTTTAAATGGTTATTTCTCATCTTTATTTTTAATATTCGACTATATTTGAGACTTTCGGACATCACGACTTAGGATTTAATCTTTTAATTCTTTAAAGTCCATTGTGAAATGCTGCAAACATTGTACTGTTCCATTCTGAATTTGCCAACAGTTTTTATTTTTTTAAATGGTATTATATAGCTGGTCAGTGGACATATTCCCTGCCTTACATTTAGCAAACAATTGCCTTGATCTAAATTACTTTAAAATTGTGTAGGGAATTACAAATGGGATACTAACCGTCAAATAGGGCTTTCCAGGTAATAATGAAACAAGTGTAAGTTTTGATTCATCTGTCACATTAGAGATGAGTCTGTGAGATCACACTCAGGGGATTAACAACAAACTCTACAACTATACGGTTTCTAGGATGACCTAAAAATGTCACCATTTACAGCCTCAAGAAATGATTTATGTTTTTTAAAGTTCAGTACAAAAATAAACAATTTTCTTTTTACGTCATGCTCTCCTAATATCACAGGTGAGGAGTTGTACTGCAGGCTGTTTTTGTTGTATTTATTGTCTGTTGCTGTTATTGCACTGCTGTGCATGGAAAACATGTAAATAAGAATCATGGTGTTTATAGGACAGCAAACATTTGCTTTTTAAAACAACATTGAAGTAATTTTAAATAAACGTTTACTTTTCATGGTGACTGAAAAACAAAAATGGGGTAACTTGAAAATAAACTTTTCTTCTTTTCATAAAATAACCACCAGACCAAAATGTAGGGCAGGTAAAATGTGAACTTGCTCCCATTAAACTGGAATTGGAGTGGTGTCAATTTGGTCTAAAAGAACAGAATCAAGCTGTTTAATGCTAAATGTTTTTTGATTGTCTGCCTTTGTAAAATTATTCTAGTTACATAAAATTATCCATTTATGTCTTTCTGCAGATTCACAAGAGATTTGCAGCCTTTCCCTTTCTTCCCATAGCCAAATGTTTCCTCAGTGCAAACCACAACAGACAAAACATGATGAACATGTGGAGAAATTAACACCAGAATCACAGAATGTGACAACATATACTTTGCAGTGTAGTTCCCTGCCTGTTGCAAAACTTACAGGAATGGATGCTATTAACACACAACAACATTTCTGCAGTGCAAATGTAGTGGTTTTGTATTTGTGTCAAGATCTGAGGAAAAGTTGTAATCAGGAATCTGAATGCAGAGATGATCGCTGTCGAGAAGAGAGAGACAAGCCGTATCGCTGTTGTGAATGTGGCAAACGGTTTTCACAACTGAACCATCTTCAGAGCCATTCAAGAATTCACACTGGTGAGAAGCCATACTGCTGTTCGGAATGTGGGAGACGATTTTCACAAATGAACAACCTTCGGGGCCACTCAAGAATTCATACAGGAGAGAAGCCATACTGTTGTTCAGAATGTGGCAAACAATTTACCACAAAGTATAGTCTTCTCAGCCACAAAATAATCCACACTGGAGAAAAACCATATAGTTGTTCTGAATGCAGCAAACATTTTTCTTTGAGAAGTAGTCTACTGAGACACACAAGGCTTCACACAGGAGAAAAGCCATATTCTTGTTCTGAATGTGGGAAAAAATTCTCAGACAGGGCAAATTTTCGATGTCACACAAGAATTCATACAGGAGAGAAGCCATACTGCTGTTCGGAATGTGGCAAACGATTCTCACAAGCAAACAATCTTACAAAACATACAAAAATTCACACTAAACTTAAAAAAGGCCGGAAGAGTGAGGGAGCAAATGATACTTGTGTATAACAGAAATCCTCCCAACTTCTCAAGTGTTAATGGGCATCTTTCACTGATGGGCTTCTTTGCACAAACTTTAAACCAAGTCTACTCAATGAGTAAACTTTTTTAAAAAAGAAACATGTAAAAAGTAAATTTGTTGTGGAAAAATGGTGCCCATCACCACTCTCTGTACTAGAGTCTGAGATGGTGGTAACATTGGTGCAACATCTTCAAACAAGATCTCCCTCCAAATGAAGGATTTTTGTTTGTTATTATCTCCATAGACTTGCATACTTACAGACAGAGACACACAAATGTTATTCTTTAAGCCTTCAAATTGTTTTCAAGGATTCCTAAAATGTCTAAATCCTTTGAAAGCTAGAGGTAACTTTTGACTGCATCATACTCCACTTCATCTGGGGACAGTAAAGAGAAGCTAGCATATGTTAAAAAGTATGGAGAGAAATATCCAGATGTGACTGGAAACAACTAAAGATGATTTCCACCCTACAGTGAAGTGCATTTTTAGGTATACAATTCTGAGATAAAGATACACTGGCATGGTGCTGAAAGAACTGAGAATGGAGGTGATGAACAAAGGGCAGAGCCGTGTAAGCAGAACATTGAAACAAGGCATTTAAAGATTTTTGTCCATCTTTACAGAATTTTGGCAATGTAAGTAGCATGGGTAACACTTCACTTTGAGGCTACAACCTAGCTTTCTCATGGGGATGAGACTTTGTTCTGCCAATTTCTGCTTCGAGATTTGGAGTTGAGCTAACTTGAACTTCCTCAATGTTTTTTGGTGTCCATGAAATGCTCTTTTTTTAGACCACGGCTCATGTAAGAATGATTTAAAAGGTTTGTTTGTGTTGATATTTAGTAAATCTTCCTGTTTAAACCTTTAGTACCAATCAAAAGTTTGGATAAGCCTACACATTGAAGGGTTCCTTATTTTTGACTATTTCCTAGTTTTTAGCATTAATAGAGAAGACATCAGAATTATGAGTTTCCTCACATGAAATTATGCCACAGCTGAAGGATGTTAAATCTAACCTCTGTAAATTTCTTGCTTGAAGACCGGGCCTGAGTTGCCTTGAAAGCTTGCATAGTGTAATCTTTTTAGTTAGCCAATAAAAGGTGTCATTTTGCTTGATTTCTCACTATATTTAGATATAGAATACATTTTCACTGGTCTGGTGGCCACTGTCACTGTCTCCTCCTCCTCCTTCTTCTCCTCCTCTTCTTTCCATCAGTAGTGGTTTGTTTGCTGCATTACTACCTAGAAAGCCTGACTCACACAGTCTCTGCTGAAAAGCTGATGCTGAGATGGGTCTGCTGGTTCATCTCTGAAGTATTTGTTTAGACTGAGATCTAAGACAACCTGTAAGGATGGTGGCTGATTACTCTGCAACAGAGGACAAGTGTAACTCTTAGTCTGCCTTTCCTGAGCCATTTTCATCATAATGTTCTCTAGGTTTTTACAACTGTACATAAAGGAACTCTCAAAGTGTTTGCAATTTTCCGTGTTTGACTAAGCACTGCAGGGTGGGGTGAAGACAGCACAGAATATGACCAGCACCAGTTGCCTTCTGTTCAGGACATACAGTGCATCCAGAAAGTATTCACAGCACATCACTTTTTCCACATTTTGTTATGTTTAGCCTTATTCCAAAATGGATTAAATTCATTTTTTTTCCTCAGAATTCTACACACAACACCCCATAATGACTACGTGAAAAAAGTTTACTTGAGATTTTTGCAAATTTATTAAAAATAAAAAAACTGAGTAATCACATGTAAATAAGTATTCACAGCCTTTGCTCAATACTTTGTCGATGCACCTTTGGCAGCAATTACAGCCTCAAGTCTTTTTGAAAATGATGCCACAAGCTTGGCACACCTATCCTTGGCCAGTTTCGCCCATTCCTCTTTGCAGCGCCTCTCAAGCTCCATCAGGTTGGATGAGAAGCGTCGGTGCACAGCCATTTTAAGATCTCTCCAGAGATGTTCAATCGGATTCAAGTCTGGGCTCTGGCTGGGCCACTCAAGGACATTCACAGAGTTGTCCTGAAGCCACTCCTTTGATATCTTGGCTGTGTGCTTAGGGTCGTTGTCCTGCTGAAAGATGAACCGTCGCCCCAGTCTGAGGTCAAGAGCGCTCTGGAGCAGGTTTTCATCCAGGATGTCTCTGTACATTGTTGCAGTCATCTTTCTTTTTATCCTGACTAGTCTCCCAGTTCCTGCCATTGAAAAACATCCCCACAGCATGATGCTGCCACCACCATGCTTCACTGTAGGGATGGTATTGGCCTGGTGATGAGCAGTGCCTGGTTTCCTCCAAACGTGATGCCTGGCATTCACACCAAAGAGTTCAATCTTTGTCTCATCAGACCAGAGAATTTTGTTTCTCATGGTCAGAGAGTCCTTCAGGTGCCTTTTGGCAAACTCCAGGTGGGCTGCCATGTGCCTTTTACTAAGGAGTGGCTTCCGTCTGGCCACTCTACCATACAGGCCTGATTGGTGGATTGCTGCAGAGATGGTTGTCCTTCTGGAAGGTTCTCCTCTCTCCACAGAGGACCTATGGAGCTCTGACAGAGTGACCATCGGGTTCTTGGTCACCTCCCTAACTAAGGTGCTTCTCCCCCGATCACTCAGTTTAGATGACCGGCCAGCTCTAGGAAGAGTCCTGGTGGTTTCGAACTTCTTCCACTTATGGATGATGGAGGCCACTGTGCTCATTGGGACCTTCAAGGCAGTAGACCTTTTTCTGTAACCTTCCCCAGATTTTTGCCTCGAGACAATCCTGTCTCGGAGGTCTACAGACAATTCCTTTGGGTTCATGCTTGGTTTGTGCTCTGACATGAACTGTCAACTGTGAGACCTTCTATAGACAGGTGTGTGCCTTTCCAAATCCTGTCCAATCAACTGAATTTACCACAGGTGGACTCCAATTAAGCTGCAGAAACATCTCAAGGATGATCAGGTGAAACAGGATGCTCCTGAGCTCAATTTGGAGCTTCATGGCAAAGGCTGTGAATACTTATGTACATGTGTTTCTCAGTTTTTTTTATTTTTAATACATTTGTAAAAACCTCAAGTAAACATTTTGTGCTGTGTGTAGAATTCTGAAGAAAAAAATGAATTTAATTCATTTTGGAATAAGGCTTTAACATAATAAAATGTGGAAAAAGTGATGCACTGCGAATATTTTCCGGATGCACTGTATGTAACACTCACAGTTGTAGAATGGTAAACAGGCTTCTTAGTCGTATGCTGCCCTACACAGTTGCTGTTCTCACTTCTCTTTTCTGGTCCACTGACACTCGCTGCGGTCAACTCAGGGACATTTTCTATCCAGAAATTACAAGATTACAGAACAGCCATTCATAACAAATACTGCATGTGCTCTTGTATACAGTATATTGTATATAATTGTATGTAGGTCTTACTCTACGTGTACATATGCTCTGTGTGTATGTGTGTATTTTGTTGGTATTGTGTTACTGTCACTGTTCTCAGGAGACATACAAGAAACAATTTCTTTGTACTTTGGTACAATAAACTTGACTGTCATTTCTCTTTCCTGCATTGACCTCTTCTTGTCATATTATGGATGACAATAGCCAGAAGTAGTGGCTTTCTTAATGCTAAGTAGGGTTATTCCTTCCCACGTGACATCTTTACAGGACAGCTTGTTGGCTCATAGGCATTAACAAGGAAAAAAAAATCGCAAAGTACTTTTAAAGAAGCACACATAGTAATAAAGTTGATTGAAGTATTGTGAGCGTGGATTAACATTTTTCAGCTCTAGATTTTTGTAACTTTCTAAATAAAAACTGCTTTGTCTGGGGTGTTGCATGTCAAACAAAATCTGTATATTTTTATTTCAAACTTCAGTTTTTGAAGAAAATGCATACATTAAGTTTGCTGTTTGTATTTGTTTTGGGTACAGACTTTAGCATAAGCATTTAAATCAAAATGAATTTAGCAGGGGGCATATTAGGGAGCTTGTTAGTGACTGTGGCTTTATCTAAAACAAAAATCTCGTTCTCTCTATGTGTGTGTATGTACAGTATGAATGTATGTATGTGTGTGTGTATATATATATATTTAAGTATATATATGTATGTGTGTGTGTGTGTGTGTGTGTGTGTGTATATATATATATATATATAATGTGAAAGAGAGAAGTGTATGTGTGAGTGTGTGCAAACACATAACATATTCAGTCAAAAGTTTGAGAACACCTCAGAATATTACAAATGGGCCTTCTTCAGGGAGCAACAAATAGGTTACAACCTACAGATGTTCTGCAGGAATTAAAGTAAGTTAAGCCATGCAAGTTGAAGCAAACAATTTGTACAGGTGTCCCAACTCCTGTTGATTACTTAAAACTATCTATCTCTCTTAAAGCAGATTGGGAACAAACTGTGTTACTCAAGTTATTTAAATGTTTTATTAAATATTAGTGCATAATCTATGGGAGGTTCCTATAACCCCCATAAGTTGAATTGAATTGATATATTCTATTTCTAGCCTCTCAGACTAAATATTACTCTGTTAGTGATCAGCCTTGCCATGAGTAAGGCATAGAGGGCACATGGTTTTAAACTGGGCCTGTATTTTGTGTGCCAAGTAACATGAAAGACAAAGCACTTAATTGCACATACGTTTAAAGATTACAGAAGAAGAAGTAAAGCATCTTTAAGTAACAACTAAAGTTTTACAAGAAAAGCGTAGAGTTTAGAGAAGATACTTTTTTTTTTTCTAATTTTTTGCCTTTTATTCCTTGTGTGTAAAAACTTTTTTCTTTATTCTTGTGTGGATTGTTTGCTTTGAATTTTCACAAAAAATTTTAAAACGAACTTTTGGACTGAGAGACTTTTTTCGGTATGCGTTTTGCCTGTGCTTGAACTTGCCTTACACTCCTGTGGCTACACACCCACTGAAGTACTACTTGGACAATATCACAGTATATAATTGCAAGTAAACAGTAAATAACAAATGAAATGAGACAGAGCATTATTACCCCTAGACGTGTTCGCCTTTTATTAAGAGAAATTGCAAAAAAAAAAAAAATTTATATATATATATATATATATATATATATATATATATATATATATATATATATATATATATAATAATAAAAAAGGCAAAGCTTTCACTGACTCACTGACTGACTGACTCACTGACTCATCACTAATTCTCCAACTTCCCATGTAGGTAGAAAGCTGAAATTTGGCAGGCCCATTCCTTACAGCTTACTTAGAAAAGTTAAGCAGGTTTCATTTCGAAATTCTACACGTAACGGTCATAACGGTCGACAATGTCCGCCATGTTGAACTTTCTTATTTATGGACCCATCTTCACGAAATTTGGTAGGCTTCCTGTGCTAACCAAACCAATGTACATACTTATTTCGTGGTATGACGCCACTGTCAGCCGCCATATTGAACTTTCCAACGTCAGTAATTCTCCAACTTCCCGTGTAGGTAGAAGGCTGAAATTTGGTGCTTATTTCGTTGGTATGACACCACTGTCGGCCGCCATATTGAACTTTCCAACGTCACTAATTCTCCAGCTTCCCGTGGATGTAGAAGGCTGAAATTTGGCAGGCTCATTCCTTACAGCTTATTTACAACAGTTAAGCAGGTTTCATTTCGAAATTCTACGCGTAATGGTCATAACGGTCAACAACGTCCGCCATGTTGAACTTTCTTATTTACGGCCCCATCTTCACGAAATTTGGTAGGTGGCTTCCCTAAGCTAACCGAAACCAATGTACGTACTTATTTCAGTGGTATGATGCCACTGTCGGCCGCCATATTGAACTTTTCAATGGTCTTTGTTACTTATGGGCCCATCTTCAAGAAATTTGGTATGCGGGTTCCCAACGCTAACTGAATCCTACTTACGTACATATACAGTGGTGTGAAAAACTATTTGCCCCCTTCCTGATTTCTTATTCTTTTGCATGTTTGTCACACAAAATGTTTCTGATCATCAAACACATTTAACCATTAGTCAAATATAACACAAGTAAACACAAAATGCAGTTTTTAAATGATGGTTTTTATTATTTAGGAGAAAAAATCCAAACCTACATGGCCTTGTGTGAAAACGTAATTGCCCCCTGAACCTAATAACTGGTTGGGCCACCCTTAGCAGCAATAACTGCAATCAAGCATTTGCGATAACTTGCAATGAGTCTTTTACAGCGCTCTGGAGGAATTTTGGCCCACTCATCTTTGCAGAATTGTTGTAATTCAGATTTATTTGAGGGTTTTCTAGCATGAACCGCCTTTTTAAGGTCATGCCATAGCATCTCAATTGGATTCAGGTCAGGACTTTGACTAGGCCACTCCAAAGTCTTCATTTTGTTTTTCTTCAACCATTCAGAGGTGGATTTGCTGGTGTGTTTTGGGTCATTGTCCTGTTGCAGCACCCAAGATCGCTTCAGCTTGAGTTGACGAACAGATGGCCGGACATTCTCCTTCAGGATTTTTTGGTAGACAGTAGAATTCATGGTTCCATCTATCACAGCAAGCCTTCCAGGTCCTGAAGCAGCAAAACAACCCCAGACCATCACACTACCACCACCATATTTTACTGTTGGTATGATGTTCTTTTTTTGAAACACTGTTTTCCTTTTACGCCAGATGTAACGGACATTTGCCTTCCAAAAGTTCAACTTTTGTCTCATCAGTCCACAAGGTATTTTCCCAAAAGTCTTGGCAATCATTGAGATGTTTCTTAGCAAAATTGAGACGAGCCCTAATGTTCTTTTTGCTTAACAGTGGCTTGCATCTTGGAAATCTGCCATGCAGGCCGTTTTTGCCCAGTCTCTTTCTTATGGTGGAGTCGTGAACACGGACCTTAATTGAGGCAGTGAGGCCTGCAGTTCTTTAGACGCTGTCCTGGGGTCTTTGTGACCTCTCGGATGAGTCGCCTCTGCGCCTTGGGGTAATTTTGGTCGGCCGGCCACTCCTGGGAAGGTTCACCACTGTTCCGTGTTTTTGCCATTTGTAGATAATGGCTCTCACTGTGGTTCGCTGGAGTCGCAAAGCTTTAGAAATGGCTTTATAACCTTTACCAGACTGATAGATCTCAATTACTTCTGTTCTCATTTGTTCCTGAATTTCTTTGGATCTTGGCATGATGTCTAGCTTTTGGTCTAATTCTCTGTGTCAGGCAGCTCCTATTTAAGTGATTTCTTGATTGAAACAGGTGTGGCAGTAATCAGGCCTGGGGTGGCTACGGAAATTGAACTCAGGTGTGATACACCACAGTTAGGTTATTTTTTAACAAGGGGCAATTACTTTTTCACACAGGGCCATGTAGGTTTGGATTTTTTTCTCCCTAAATAATAAAAACCATCATTTAAAAACTGCATTTTGTGTTTACTTGTGTTATATTTGACTAACGGTTAAACGTGTTTGATGATCAGAAACATTTTGTGTAACAAACATGCAAAAGAATAAGAAATCAGGAAGGGGGCAAATAGTTTTTCACACCACTGTATACGTCCATAGCCTGCAGCTCGGTCACCGTGTGAGACAGCGTTGGGTCCCCCATCTCAACGCCTCCCACGTTGTTGGCTGCCTGCTTATATAAGGCCATCCGTCGCTCCAGTCTCTACATTCCCTTCCTTGCTTCGCCACGGGATTCAAGTCTCCCTGCTGATAACTACAGCCTTTTTATTTAACCCACGGCTTCTCTGCTGTTTTATTGTTCATTTATTATGATTATAGTTATTGTGTAGGTATTTTAGACGTACTTTACATTGTTTAGGTACCCATTTCCTTTATCATTTCAACCGTACCCCCATTAACATGTCTATAGAGGTGATCACCATCGATCAAAGAACTGTCACTTACTGAGTGGTTTCCATGCCTGGAGATGGCAACTACCTTTTTCATTCTCTTTGTTACATATTGCACGGCCATATCGGGCTCACTCTTGATATCCAGAGGAACATTGTGTCTTATGTATTGAATGACTAGGACAGGTTCAAGGTGTGGACTGATGAAGGTACAGGAGATAATTATACTACACAGGAGCACTAGAAGAGTGAAATGCTTAAGCCCTTCACCTATGGTTCTGCATGTGAGTTGATGGCTGCCAGTGAATTGTTCGGTTGTCGCTTTCAAGTGTACCGAAATGGCCAAATATTTTACACCTTTCGACAACCGCCAATGCCTCTTAAACATCTTAGATTGACAGGCGACGATTTCAGTAGTGGACACTTTGATGTTTATGGATGTTTAAACTCTCAAAAGCTGGATGTGAAGTTATCGATGAAACGGGTTGTATACTTACAACACTTAACAGTTGCCGAATGTCACTTCAGCACAAGTCCTGCAAATACTGTCGTAATTGAAGCAAACCATGATACTCAAACCGATTATGACAGCAGCAATCCAAGCTGTGAGATTTGAAACAAGATTACTGTTCACATGGCCATCTGGACGTTGCATGCTCAAGAGTACGCTCAGCGCACAGCTTGGTCATATTACAACCGGAGGGCCGAACTCACAATGTGGTATACAAAGAGATCCTTAAATAATTATTGGCATATTTTCCCTCAGTTTAAACAGGTTTAATTTTCTTCTTAATAAAATTTTTAAGGCAGTACTTCGCCACTGCAAAGCACGGGTATTTTGCTAGTGTGTATATATATATATATATATATATATATATATCAAAAGAATTAAAGGAACACTTTTTAATCAGAGTATAGCATAAAGTCAATGAAACTTATGGGATATTAATCTGGTCAGTTAAGTAGCAGAGGGGTTGTTAATCAGTTTCAGCTGCTGTGGTGTTAATGAAATTAACAACAGATGCACTAGAGGGGCAACAATGAGATGACCCCCAAAACAGGAATGGTTTAACAGGTGGAGGCCACTGACATTTTTCCCTCCTCATCTTTTCTGACTGTTTCTTCACTAGTTTTGCATTTGGCTACAGTCAGTGTCACTACTGGTAGTATGAGGCGACACCTGGACCCTACAGAGGTTGCACAGGTAGTCCAACTTCTCCAGGATGGCACATCAATACGTGTCATTGCCAGAAGGTTTGCTGTGTCTCCCTGCACAGTCTCAAGGGCATGGAGGAGATTCTAGGAGACAAGCAGTTACTCTAGGAGAGCTGGAGAGGGCCATAGAAGGTCCATAACCCATCAGCAGGACCAGTATCTGCTCCTTTGGGCAAGGAGGAACAGGATGAGCACTGCCAGAGCCCTACAAAATGACCTCCAGCAGGCCACTGGTGTGAATGTCTCTGACCAAACAACCAGAAAGACTTCATGAGGTTGACCCAATGGCCCATGTCCTCTAATGGGCCCTGAGCTCACTGCCCAGCAGCATGCAGCTCGATTGGCATTCGCCATAGAATACCAGAATTGGCAGATGCACCACTGGTGCCCTGTGCTTTTTACAGATGAGAGCAGGTTCACCCTGAGCATGTGACAGAAGTGAAAGGGTCTGGAGAAGCCATGGAGAACATTATGCTGCCTGTAACATCATTCAGCATGAGCAGTTTGGTGGTGGGTTAATGATTGTCTGGGGAGGCATATCCATGGAGGGTCACACAGACCGCTACAGGCTTGACAAATGCACCTTGGCTGCCATTAGGTATCAGGATGAAATCCTTGGACCCATTGTCAGACCCTATGCTGGTACAGTCGCTCCTGGTGCACAATAATTCCTGGCCTCATGTGGTGAGAGTATGCAGGCAGTTCCTGGAGGATGAATGAATTGATACCATTGACTGGCCACCACACTTTCCTGACCTAAATCCAATAGAACACCTCTGGGACATTATGTTTTGGTCCATCCAATGCCACCAGGTTGCACCTCAGACTGTCCAGGAGCTCAGTGATGCCCTGGTCCAGATCTGGGAGGAGATCCCCCACAACACCATCTGTCATCTCATTAGAAATGTGCACCGATGTTGTCAGGCATGTATACAAGAACACAGGGGCCATACAAAGTGCTGCGTACAATTTTGAGTTGCTGCAATTAAATTTTGGCAAAATGGACTAGCCTGCCACATAATTGTTTCACTCTGAGTTTTGGGGTGTCTTTGAATTCAGGGCATTGTAGGTTGATCATTTTCATTTCCATCAAACGATGTGGCATCCTTTCGTTCCTAACACATTACCCAGTCTATATCAGTATAGATATCCAGGAGGATTTCTTTTTCCCATTGAGATCTGATGTGTTTTCAAAGTGTTCCTTTAATTTTTTTGAGCAGTTTATATATAATAAATAATCAAAGTGTCAGTGACTATGGTGGTGTCCTACACAATCCAAAGGCGAATGGAAACTGGAAGAAACTCTGATAGGAAGAGATCTGGCAGACCCAAAGTCACCACCCAATCACAAGATAATTTTCTGAGGTTCACTAGCTTGTGTGATAGGCACCTCATAGCACAACAGCTTCCAGCTCAACTTAATAGTGGGCGAAAAAGCAAGTCTCAGTTTCAACTGTGAAGAGGAGGCTTAGTGCTGCAGGTTTGACAGGGTGATAGGCAGCAAGAAACCCATTCCTTAAAGGACAAAATAGGGCTGTGAAATACCAGCTGTGGACTACTGCAGACTGAAGAAAGTCTCCTCTTCAAAGTAGAGAATGACTTTTCTCTTTGAGCTTTTCTCGCCTAATGATAAGCTGTGCTTGAAGTTCTACTTGCATCTAAAAAAATACAAAGTTTTTGGACGTAATGGCAGGTTGTTTCTTAATGTCCCAACTTTCTACCATTAGTTTCAGCCACGAGCCTCTGGAGTTTTAGTCCATGCTTACCAGATGGTGTGTTTTAAAGTGGGTGCTGATGAGGCTCAGCACGCTCGCGAATGGCTGCAAATCCAAAAAGACCATCACAGGGGAGCACAGTTCATTAACAGGAATAGAAAAAATATGTTTTTTTTCTTAATAACCCAAATATTAGGTGAGACTACATGTGGTTATGTTAATTGGTGATCGGTTATGCTCATTTGTATTTGATGTTAGGTTTGTTGACACTTTGGGATTTTATTTGATGTGTACAATCCCCAATACAGAACCAAAATGGTGTCTCCCAGCATATGTGTGCATGCTGTACAGCTTAGACCGGGGTCGCCAAGTCCAGTCCTGGAGGACCACTGTGGCTGCAGGTTTTCATTCTAACCCTTTTTAATTGAGTGCCCTGTTTGTGCTGTTAATTAACTTCTGTGAATTTGTTTGAATTGAATTGCTTTTTTAAGATTTGTTCTCCAGAATTGTTTCATTTCATTCCTTAAATGGCACCCAAAACTAAATGAAATATGAAGTGAGGGAGAGTTTCCTTAGGAGGCATTAGCTCTCCGGAAATGTGTTCTTTTGAAATTGCGGCATGTTAAGTAACCGAAAAAGATAGAAATATAACATAAAAGGCGATATCCCTCCCATCGTGGTTACGGCAGTATAAGAATCACATGAGTAAAATATACTTTAGCTTACATTTACTGATGGTTTATGCGGTTACAGACGGAAGGCTTATGACAGACTCTATCCAGGTGTGGGAGTCTGGATCTACGCAGTCTGCCATTTTTCGTCACCACGCTGAGAGGATTTCAGACGGAGGTCCGACAGCTTCAAAGGGTTTGGCTGTTGTCCAAGCCTTTTGTACTGTCTGCTTCACATGCTGGCCTTCTCTGGTCTCCAAACAAGGACAGTAAAGACGTTACCCCACCTCCAACAAGAATAGTACAATGCTCACACTGCAGTTCTCATTCTCCCAACAAGGAAAGAAGATTTTGTGCTGATAGAGGACAGAAATACGCTATTTTGTGTTTAGGCTGACTATACAATCCTCCAGTTGTCTTTGGCTATCTAATCTAATGCTTGGTTGGCAATTCTAAATGCTGAGCCCCTGTGTGCCAAACTTAGCATGCACATGTGAATGGATCCTTTAACAGTGTTGTCCAGAGACCATGACATAAATATTAAAGAAAAATGTATTATAACAGGGAGCCAACAGGCGACCAACTAAGTCAGGGCCTCAAACTCCAACCAATTTCACTCCAGCCAGCTGCTTAATGAGGTGCCAATTCCTGTCATTAATTAAACTCGTTCTTTAATGTCATGGCTTGTTGCTGCTCTCGTGGTGCATTAGCAGACATTTCTGAAATTGTTGATTTTCTCTTTCTAAGAGCACTGCTCAAATGTTTTGAGGACCTGAGCAGATTGACATTCCTGAGACCTTCATCTTTCTTTATTTTCAGATCTTGTACGATGGACACCAGTCGTTTTGGCTCATTTTGAATCTCATTATTGTTTGGCTGATAATTAAGGAAAAAGAAACAATTAAGGGGTCTGAGCCTTTAAGAGCAAGTCAATTAAAATTAGTTCAAAAGTAGTTAATTAGCAGCAAGAACAGGTCACTCATTAAGAAAAGGGTTAGAATGAAAACCTGCAGCCACGGTGGTCCTCCAGGACTGGAGTTGGCAACCCCTGATTTAGACTGTTAGGCCACAAAGAGGGGGGTCTTTTCAATTGATTGTGAAGACTTAGAGGGACGAATGTTGTCATGGCTGAGCAGTTGGTTACTGGTGAACCAAAAAAAGGCTCCCAAGATATTTTTTCGAGATGTTGCATTTATGTAATGGGCTGAAGCAAACTCCAGTTTTTTTTTTTTGTTTTTTTTAAGGCTGCTGATAACCCTTTATGGACTGAATAAATATCAGGATAACCATCTTTTTTCACTTTGTTCTCATTCATTTGTGTATTTAGTTTTGTCAGCCTCGCACCAATAATTGTTTTGACTTTGGACTGCATTTTTTTTTTTTGAACTGTACACATTTCACTTCAGATATTTATATTGGGAACTGTGAGTTTTTTTTAAGTTACAGTGGAATAAAAATCTTTTTTTTTTTCACATCTGTCTCTCATGCTTCTTTTATTACACCCTTGATCCTCAACTACTAGCAGGCTATCTGCTGCGGTAGTCAGCTTAAGACAGAATGAAGGTCTCTTTTAAATTTGGTGGTACTGTAGACATACACTATGTGGCCTAGAGTTTGTGGACACCTGGCCATCACACTTACATGAGCTTTATGGATATCCTATTCCAAATACATGGGCATTAATATGGAGTTGCAACCAGGCACTGCTCATCACTTGTCCAATACAGTCCCCACAGTGAAGCATGGCGGTGGCAGCATCATGCTGTGGGGGTGTTTTTCAGCTGCAGGGACAGGACGACTGGTTGCAATCGAGGGAAAGATGGATGCGGCCAAGTACAGGGATATCCTGGACAAAAACCTCAGACTGGGCCAAAGGTTTACCTTCCAATAAGACAATGACCCTAAGCACACAGCTAAAATAAAGGAGTGGCTTCACAACAACTCTGTAACTGTTCTTGAATGGCCCAGCCAGAGCCCTGATTTAAACCCAATTGAGCATCTCTGGAGAGACCTAAAAATGGCTGTCCACCAACGTTTACCATCCAACCTGACAGAACTGGAGAGGATCTGCAAGGAGGAATGGCAGAGGATCCCCAAATCCAGGTGTGAAAAACTTTCCCAAGAAGACTCATGGCTGTATTAGCTCAAAAGGGGGCTTCTACTAAATACTGAGTAAAGGGTCTGAATACTTAGGACCATGTGATATTTCAGTTTTTCTTTTTTAATAAATCTGCACCAATTTCAGAAATTCTTTTTTTTTGTCCATCTGTACTCTGCTTTTCCATGATGCTTCTTTATTATGTTCTTTAGCATCTCTATATATTTTTCCTCAAAATGTTTTTTTTTTATTATCTAGTGGCAGAATTATGTCCAGTAAGCCCACACTTAACATTCTACAGCACCTAAGGTTTTAGGATTTCTGTTTATATCTGACCGATTGGACATTTGTGTGAATTCAGAGTTTGTTTTTTGCCACTGTGAAGTTCAAGTCCTCGTGTGTTAATATGCAATTCTGTAATTTCATGTGTTGTATTATTGCTAGAACTTTGTGATCTCATTCCTTTCATATATGATTTGCCACCACTCCTCATAGAATGTGTTTTTTTTTTTTTTTACTTTCTTGTATACGAAGTATTGAGAAAGTATTGGAATCGTCCAAAAATTACATTTTGAATTTCTGATGAATCTCATTGTTTTAGATCTCTGTGTCCGAAAATACTATTTTTGGAATTCTGTCCGTGTGTAAACACGATAACCGGGATACGCTTTCACTTAGGTCAACCAAATTCTGCATACAAGTATTAGGTACAAAATGTAGATTTCTAACAGGTTTTGAGCTATTTCCACTAACCAGAAGTGGTACTTTACCTGAAATGTTTCCCCAAAAATGTAAAAAATGTGATAATTTCACATCATATTATGGTAAAGCCCACATTGTAAGCATTTTTTGTCACTTTGCAGTTTTTAGAAAAAAACTACTGTTCAAATTGTACTACATATATATTTGAGAACGTTTTTTCTTTATGTAATTGAAATTTTGTGTACAAGTATTACATTACTCACATTATTAAAGTTTCTTGCAACTTTTGACCCACTTCCACTTACTGAAAGTGGTAATTTACTTGAATTGTTCACCAAAATAAAATTACCATGGCAAATTTTTTATTCATGCACTTGCAGAGTTCAATTTATTCAACTTTACTTTTATAATAATTTAGAGGTGATGAGTTTTACTGCACAAACATTATCCTCTTTACACTTTTGAAGTCTATTACATGCTGCTGGTTTTCCTTTCTCTCAGTTATTACTTTATTCACCTTACATGTAGTACCGAGTCTTTTGTTGATTTCTGCATACTAGTAAATTGATGAACTCCAGGAGATCTTCTGGAATTTCCTGGACCTTTTTATCCTCTAATGATGGCGAATTCTACACTTGTTGAGCTGTTCGCTTTAGTTGGTGTGTTCTCTTCTAGTTTTGAATGACTCTTTAATGGATATTTTAAATATTTTTTCAAATTCTGGTTGCTCTTCTTCATGGATTATTTGGGTTATATTATCTTCATAAAATGTCATTGTCACTTTCAATTTGCTGTGCCCCAAACCCACCATTTAACTTCTTGATAACTTCTCTCTTTAATGTTTGTATTTCACTCTTTGTAAATCAGTTGATTTTTAGGACAAATCTCTCTGGGTAATACTTTTCTGGTTGTGCTAGCTCATTTGAGTTTATATTTAAACCTTTGTTTTTGAATTTGTTTTCAAACATGTCAATGTTCTTTTTCTTCAACTCAATTTTTGGTCCATTTGATTGCCAATGAGTTGCGCTGGGGTTAATGCTGCCAACCTGTATTATTTCTTTTCTTGCTGTTTTTTGAAAGTATGCTGTCACTTGACTCGTTTGTTGTCTTTCTTTAATTATTGCATTAAATGTCTTATATTTGTGTCAGATACCCAATTTGGAAAATAAAGATTACATTTCTATACTGTAGTTCTGCATCAGCCTTGCTGGCATATTCTTTAGATGGGAATTTGAGATCAGTTGCCAAGAAGTAGTATTACTTGATCTCCTCTTTCTCTTCAACTGACCACTGGATTGCATGTAGTGCTCTTATTTTCTTGCTCACAGTACTCTTGTGTGGTCTTGTCTCTTCCATTGTGGGTAGGGCCATTGTGAATTCTTGTGTGGGTCTGAAGATTGAACTTATGTGAAAACTGTTTGCCACATTCAGAACAGCCATAAGGTTTCTCACCCGTGTGAATTCTTACATGTCTCTGAAGGTTGCTCTTCAAAGAAAAGTGTTTGCCACATTCTGAACAGCAATATGGCTTCTCTCCAGTGTGAATTCTTCTGTGGGTGTGAAGAGTGGTGATTTGTGAGAATCGTTTGCCACATTGCAAACAGCAATATGGCTTCTCTCCGGTATGAATTCTTGTGTGGGTGTGAAGAGTGGCCATTCGTGAAAACCGTCTGCCACACTCAGAACAGCAGTATGGCTTTTCTCCAGTGTGTATTCTTCTGTGGTTCTGAAGACTGCACTTTTTTGAAAACTGTTTACCACATTCAGAACAACAGTATGGCTTCTCTCCAGTGTGACTTCTAGTATGTTTCCTCAGAGAACTCCTACTACAGAATTTTTTGTCACACTCTGAACAGGAAAATGGCTTCTCTCCAGTATGAATTCTCATATGGATCTGAAGACTGTTGATTTGAGAAAATTGTTTGCCACACTCAGAACAGCAATACATCTCTCCACCGGTGTGAATTCTAGCATGCTGCCGAAGAGAACTCTTGTCACAGAACTGTTTACCACATTCAGAACAGGCATATGGCTTTTCTCCAGTGTGAGTTCTTTTGTGTATCTGAAGGCTGCTTTTCACTGAAAAGTGCTTACCACATTCTAAACAGGAATATGGCTTCTCTCCAGTGTGAGTTCTTTTGTGTGTATGAAGAGTGGCAATTCGTGAGAATCTTTTGCCACATTCAGCACAGCAATACGGTTTTTCTCCGGTGTGTATTCTAGTGTGGGTATGAAGATCAGCAATTCGTAAGAATCGTTTCCCACAATCTGAACAGCAATACGGCTTTTCTCCAGTGTGTATTCTAGCATGTGCCTGAAGATTACTCCTGTCAGAAAACTGTTTGCCACATTCCAAACAGCAATATGGACTGTCTCCAGTATGAATTCTTTTGTGACGCCGAAGTCTTCTTAAACGAGAAAATCGTCTGCCACATTCAGAACAGTAGTAAGGCTTGTCTCCTGTATGAAGTTTAAAAGGAAAAATAAAAGCTTATTACAGCCATAACATTAAATAAATGCCTGTTGAAATCAAAAAAATTTTTAAAATATAAGCAATCTTAAATACTGTACATGTGAAGAGATGCAAACTATCAGGATCATTTTTCTTTCTGTGCTACTAAAACTAAATACAATGCATAACATGTACAGTGCATGACATGTGAAGGACTCAATGGACAAGGTTACTGATGACAAAATGATAAAGGAATCTATAATAATAAAAGGCAAAGCCCTCACTGATTGACTGACTGACTCACCGACTGACTGACTCATCTCTAATTCTCCAACTTCCCGTGTAGGTAGAAAGCTGAAATTTGACAGGCTTATTCCTTACAGCATACTTACAAAAGTTAATCAGGTTTCATTTCGAAATTCTACACGTAACGGTCATAACGGTCGATAACGGTCGACAACGTCCGCCATGTTGAACTTTCTTATTTATGGCCCCATCTTCATGAAATTTGGTAGGCGGCTTCCCTGCGCTAGCCGAAACCGCTGTACTTACTTATTTCGATGGTATGACGCCACTGTCGGCCGCCATATTGAACTTTCCAATGTCACCAATTTTCAAACTTCCTGTGTAGGTAGAAGGCTGACCCCATCTTCACGAAATTTGGTAGGTGGCTTCCCTGCGCTAACCAAAACCGATGTACGTACTTATTTCGGTGGTATGACGCCACTGTCGGCCGCCATATAGAATTTTCCAAACGTTACTAATTCTCCAACTTCCCGTGTAGGTAAAAGGGCGAAATTTGGCAGGCCCATTCCTTACAGCTTACTTACAAAAGTTAAGCAGGATTCATTTTGAAATTCTACGCATAACGGTCAACAACGTCCGCCATATTGAACTTTCTTATTCATGGCCCCATCTTCTCGAAATTTGGTAGGCGGCTTCCCTGCGCTAACTGAAACCAATGTACATACTTATTTCGGTGGTATGAAGCCACTGTCAGCCGCCATATTGAGCTTTCCAACGTCACTAATTCTCCAACTTCCCGTGTAGGTAGAAGGCTGAAATTTGGTACTTATTTCAGTGGTATGATGCCACTGTTGGCCGCCATATTGAACTTTCCAACATCACTAATTCTCCAACTTCCCGTGAATGTAGAAGGCTGAAATTTGGCAGGCTCATTCCTTACAGCTTACTTATAACAGTTAAGCAGGTTATCATTTCGAAATTCTACGTGTAAAGGTCATAACGGTCAACAACGTCCGCCATGTTGAACTTTCTTATTTACGGCCCCATCTTCACGAAATTTGGTAGGTGGCTTCCCTGAGCTAACAGAAACCAATGTAATGCGTCTTATTTCGTGGTATGACGCCACTGTCAGCCGCCATATTGAACTTTCCAACATCACTAATTCTCCAACTTCCCGTGTAGGTAGAAGGCTGAAATTTGGCAGGCTCATTACTTACAGCTTACTTACAAACGTTTAGCAGGTTTCATTTTGAAATTCTATGCGTAATGGTCATAACGGTCAACAACGTATGCAATGTTGAACTTTCTTATTTATGGCCCCATCGTCTCGAAATTTGGTAGGCGGCTTCCCTGAGCTAACCGAAACCAATGTACGTACTTATTTCAGTGGTATGATGCCACTGTCAGCTGCCATATTGAACTTTTCAATAGTCTTTTTTTACTTATGGGCCCATCTTCAAGAAATTTGGTACACGGGTTCCCAACGCTAACTGAATCCTACTTGCGTACATATATACGTCCATAGCCTGCAGCTCGGTCGCCGCGTGAGGTGGCTTTGGGTCCCCCATCCCAGCGCCTCCCACGTTGTTGGCTGCCTGCCTATATAAGACTGTACGTCGCTCCGGTCTCTACATTCCCTTCCTTGCTTCGCCACGGGATTCACGCCTCCCTACTGATAACTACAGCCTTTTTGTTTAATCCACGGCTTCTCCACTGTTTTATTGTTTGTTTATTACAATTATAGTTATTGTGTAGGTATTTTACACTTACTTTACATTGCTCAGGTACCCATTTCCTTTATCATTCCAACCCCCATTACCATGTCTATCAAGATGATCATATTGCACGGCCATATCAGGCTCACTCTTGACATCCCGAGGAACATTGTGTCTTATGTATTGAATGACTGGGACAGGTTCAAGGTGTGGACTGATGATAGTACAGGAGATAATTATACTACACAGGAGTACTATAAGAGTGAAATGCTTAAGCCCTTCACCTATGGTTCTGCATGTGAGTTGATGGCTGCCGCTGAATTGTTTGGTTGTTGCTTTCAAGTGTACCGAAATGGCCAAATATTTTACACCTTTCGACAACCACCAATGCCTCTTAAATATCTTAGATTCACAGGTGACGATTTCAGTAGTGGACACTTTGATGTTTATGAATGTTTAAACTCTCAAAAGCTGGATGTGATTTTATCGATGAAACCGGTTGTGTGCTTACAATGCTTGACAGATGCCAAATGTTACTTCAACACAACAAATCCTGCAAATACTGTCGTAATTGAAACAAACCATGAAACTCAAACCGATTATGACAGCAGCAATCCAAGCTGTGAGATGTGAAACAAGATTACTGTTCACATGGCCAACTGTACGTTGCATGCTCAAGAGTAAGCTCAGCGCACAGCTTGGTCATATTACAACCGGAGGGCCGAAATCACAATGTGGTATACAAAGAGATCCATAACAAATAATTATTGGTATATTTTCCCTCACTTTAAAAAGGTTTAATTTTATTCTTAATACAAATTTTAAGGCAGTACTTCGCCGCTGCAAAGCACGGGTATTTTGCTAGTATATTAATATAAAATATTATTAAAAATTATCTGTTGCTTATATTTTACTCACCTAAAGATGACAAATTTTATAATCTCCAGATATAACAATACTAAACAGTGTTTCATTTGCAAAATAGAGCACCATGCAAAGCATGTGAAGCACACCTTGAATAATTAGAATGTTTTGTAACGTTTCTCCAAAATTAGACTAAAGCCACTTAAACACAAAGCCTGTATCAAAATGGCTTATTTAATGACCAACAGAAAACCAAAGGATGAATAAAGTGACATATTAATGTACATGTCTATAGGAACCACAGGGGTCTCAAGAAAGAATTAGAGGATGACAAATACATGGCTACAGAGAGCTGAGACACCCCGAAAATCAAAGTGAAAAAATGATGCGGCAGGCTATTCCATTATGCAAAAATTTTATTGCAGCAACTCCAAATCGTACTCAGTAGTTTGTATGCTTGTAAGCATGACTGACAACATCTCTGGGGGGATGGGTTCGGAGGGGGCTGGCTGCTCCTCATGAAATGACGGATGGTGTCCTGGGGGATCTCCTCCCAGATCTGGACCAGGACATCACCGAGTCCATAGACAGTCTTAGGTGCAACCTGGCGGCGTCGGATAGACCGAAACAATGTCACACCCAGAGGTGTTCTATTGGATTGAGGTCAGGTGAGTGAGCAGTCAATGGTATCAATTCCTTCATCCTCCAGGAACTGCCTGCATACTTTCACCACATGAGGCCGGGAATTGTCGTGCACCAGGAGGAACACTGGACCCACTGCACCAGCATAGGGTCTGACAATGGGTCCAAGGATTTCATCCCAATACCTAATGGCAGTTAAGGGTCCGTTGTCTAGCCTGTAGAGGTCTGTGTGTCCCTCCATAGATATGCCTCCCCAGACTATCACAGACCCACCACCAAACCAGTCATGCTGAGCGATGTTACAGGCAGCATAACGTTCTCCATGGCTTCTACAGACCCTTTCATGTCTGTCACATGTGCTCAGGTTGAACCTGCTCTCACCTGTGAAAAGCACAGGGTGCCAGTGGTGGACCTGCCAATTCTGTTATTCTAGAACAAATGCCAATAAAGCTCCAGGGTGCCAGGCAGTGAGCACAGGACCCACTAGAGGACGTCAGGCCACTCTCATGAAATCTGTTTCTGATTGTTTGGTCAGAGACATTCACACCAATGGGCTGCCTGCTGGAGGTCATTTTGTACGGCTCTGGCAGTGCTAATCCTGTTCCTCCTTACCCAAAGGAGCAGACACTGGTAGGTCCTGCTGATGGATTAAACACCTTCAACAAGGGGCCCTGTCCAGCTCTCCTAAAGTAACTGCCTGTCTGCTGGAATCTCCTCAGAGGCTAAGGATCTGCACTGGCAATCGGAAGGTTGGCGATTCAAATCCCATAAATGCCAAAAGGGACTCTGCTCTGTTGGGCCCTTGAGCAAGGCCCTTAACCTGCAATTGCTGAGCGCTTTGAGTAATGAGAAAAGCGCTATATAAATGCAAAGAATTATTATTAAAGAATTATGCCCTTGAGAATGTGCTGGGAGACACAGCAAACCTTCGGGCAATGGCGCCTATTGATGTGCCTGCCATCCTGGAGAAGTTGGACTACCTGTGCCACCAAACTCTGTAGGGTCCAGGTATCGCCTCATGCTACCAATAGTGACACTGACTGTAGCCAAATGCAAAACTAGTGAAAAAACAGATGAGGAGGGAAAAATGTCAGCGGCCTCCCTCCACCTGTTAAACCATTCCTGTTTTGGGGGTCATCTCATTGTTGCCCGTCTACTGCACTTGTTGTTAATTTCATGAACACCACAGCAGCTGAAACTGATTAACAACCCCCTTTGCTACTTAACTGACCAGGACAATATCCCAGCAGTTTCACTGACTTGATGCTATACTCTGATTAAAAGTGTGCCTTTAACACTATACCTTGTTCTCCTCTCCTTCTAAAATTCAGCAGCTAAATGAATCTTAGGCTAGAGAGGTCTATTAATTTTTAACATTTAAGGTGTCTTACTTAAAGATTTACCAATGTTGTCTTTTGTCCTAGTGTCTATATAAACACAGGGGACTCCAGTTTCTGTATTACATCTTGCCTGAAGAAGGGGCCTGAGTTGCCTTGAAAGCCTGCATATTGTAATCTTTTTAGTTAGCCAATAAAAGGTGTCATTCTGCTTGACTTCTCATTTAGATTGCACAAAAATAGTGTTATGATGTTGGATGTCACATGGGCTATGTATTTTTATTAACCACTTGACACTTAAATTAAAACCTGTCATTCATAGTACTACAACAGAATCTGAACCTTTAAAGGAGGATGTAAAATAATTACTGTCCGCATATATGTTGTAACACTGGTTTCTTAGTTTACCTAAAGAATCCTGCAAACACTTATTTTATTTATTTATTTCTACTGATACAGGAAAACATTAATTCTTTTTTTTCAGATGGCACAAAAAGTAGTGGTATTATGTTGCATTTTTTAGTCACTATGCAATGATGTAGAATGCTGCAATCACTGTGCATTTTCTTTTAACTACTTGGGAAATTAAAAACTGGCATATTGTGAACCTTTAAAGCGCATTCTAAAATTACAAGGACTTTATATTAATATAGGCAAATGTTAAATGTTAATATGGGCAAAGGTGCATATGTTTTCTTAATACTATGACAGTTTTTCAAAAAATTAAACTTACAAAAACTGCAATATATCACCTTGCTTACAGTATTTCAATATATTGCATCATAACAACTGTATCACAATTCATATTGTATCAGCTGATTCTTGCCAATAGATAGCACCAGCTACATGAGATTTACACCAACAAGTGAGTGCATCTATACTAATAAAAGGCAAAGCCCTGACTCACTGACTGACTCACTCACTCACTAATTCTCCAACTTCCCGTGTAGGTAGAAGGCTGAAATTTGGCAGGCTCATTCCAGCTTACTTACAAAAGTTGGGCAGGTTTCATTTCGAAATTCTACACGTAACGGTCATAACTGGAACCTATTTTTTCATCCATATACTGTAATAGACTGCAGCTCGATGGCTGTGGGAGGCGGAGTTGCGTCTCCCATCATCACGCCTCCCACGTAATTGAGTGCCTGCCCATATAAGGTAAATATTCGCAGGTGAAGGACTGTGCTTAGCATATTCATAAGTAAAAATATCTGAATCACAAACTGATGTTAATTATATTTTGTCCATGAATACTTATTAAATAATTCCAAATAGTCTGTCCGCTTCCTTTCATAGCTTTTCCAATGGTTGTGCTGCTTCCAGGCATGTATTTTCGTATTTAAGCATTTAACCAATCACATTTCAGCCATTATTTGTTGCCAGGCAGAGAGGCGAGTTGGTGTCAGTATGGCCCCGTATTCAGACCCATTGATTGGATAGAAGCCGCAGGTTCGACTTTCAGCATTACCTTCAATGGCGATAGAAAGGGACTTTTTGATGGAACTGAGGTGCACAGATAATCCGTACGACAGAGTGATTGAACTGCTTTTGAGGAAAGAGAGGAGGATGGATTTTGTTTACAAATAATCAGAATTTTTGGTGTGTAAAATGTTACGATTTTCCTAAATAATATTGCAAGTTTATGAGTTATTATTGATGTTTTTTATGTGTCGCGGCTGTGGCTGCAGTAGAAAGGAACTTGTTCACCCCTGGTTTGTCTATTCAATAAAGGCATTTATTGTGGCTACAGGAGTTATCTATCTGCGATGCAGTGGCTCTTTATACTGTGTTTCTGCATATTAAGGTGGTTTTTATAACCATAAATTAGTTTTTGAGGGGCGGGTTGATTCAGAAGGAGCAGTACTGAAGGCCTAGGTGTGAGATGCACGGTCCGCCAATGGACCAGACGATACGTAAATTTAATGAACATTACAAACTGAAAATAAACAAAACTGTAGAGAGGCCCATGATTAAATGAACGGTAAAAAAGTAAGAGCAAAGCGACGGTGACTTATTGAG
The DNA here is from genome assembly GCF_016835505.1 of Polypterus senegalus. NCBI lineage: Eukaryota > Metazoa > Chordata > Cladistia > Polypteriformes > Polypteridae > Polypterus > Polypterus senegalus. The sequence continues at coordinate 162,915,483 of NC_053161.1, forward strand.
GCAGCCAGCCGAGACCACAATAGCACGCGGGCTCAATGTAGTGCGCGTCAAGTCGATCTAAAATGCGCGCTCAGATTCGAAAAAAATATATCTTTTCAAGTTCTTTTTGGATATACAGTGGTGTGAAAAACTATTTGCCTCTTTCCTGATTTCTTATTCTTTTGCATGTTTGTCACACAAAATGTTTCTGATCATCAAACACATTTAACCATTAGTCAAATATAACACAAGTAAACACAAACTGCAGTTTTTAAATGATGGTTTTCATTATTTAGGGAGAAAAAAAATCCAAACCTACATGGATCTGTGTGAAAAAGTAATTGCCCCCTTGTTAAAAAATAACCTAACTGTGGTGTATCACACCTGAGTTCAATTTCCGTAGCCACCCCCAGGTCTGATTACTGCCACACCTGTTTCAATCAAGAAATCACTTAAATAGGAGCTGCCTGACACAGAGAAGTAGACCAAAAGCACCTCAAAAGCTAGACATCATGCCAAGTCGACTAAATAAAAATTACTTATATTTAAAATTTAAATAGAACTTGAACACATACGATAGTTCATAATGCCCATGCAGCATTATGTGCACGTAAGAGCGGAAGTCATCCGTTTTAACAAGCAGCGTATTGCACTGATATGAAATAGCCTTCCCATTTAATAATTTAGGAATGGATAGATAAATTAATAATTTGTACAAATAAGGTTTTTCATTTTTCTTCCACGATGGATTCTGGCACACCCAGCAACAGCTGCTTGCTCCCCAAAGGGTGTATGTGTATATATATATATATATATAAATGTGTATATGTATATATGTTTATATGTGTATATGTATATATGTTTATATGTGTGTGTGTATGTATATATATGTGTATGTGTGTATATATATATATATATATATATATATATATATATATATATATGTATGTGTGTGTGTATGTATGTGTGTAGATATGTATATATATATATATATATACACAGTATATATATATATATATATATATATATATGTGGATGTATGTGTGTGTATATATATGTATGTGTGTGGGCGGACACGTTCATGTCACCCACAAACACGTTTATTTACAATATTATTTACAGTTCAGTGCCACACAAACCCCCAAAGTCCTGGCCACAATGTCTTACTTCCTTCTTCAGGCCGCCTCCTTGCCTCCTCCAGTAGGCTCAGTCCACTCCTCTCCTGACTCTCGTGCTGAATGAAGGGAGGCGGCCCCTTTTATCCGCACCCGGATGAGCCCCAGGTGCCCCCCGGCAATCTCCCGCTGACACGCCCCAGTGTGGCGGAAGTGCCGGCTGTTCTGGAAGCTCTCCGGGTGTCCCTGCTTCTCTTCCCCCCAGCACTTCCTGGTGTGGCAGAAGTGCTGAGGTCCAGGGTTCCCAAGGCATCGGGGCGCCCCTTGGCGGTGACCACGGGCCCCTACAGGGTTGGGCTTCCAAGCCCTCTACCCGTGGCCCCCAAAGCAACCAGGGTGACGGCCCCCACGTGATCCCAGATGGGCGCACGCCCACTTCCGGTCCCTCAAGGCGTCCCAGCCGGGTCATCGCCTCTGGCATCCCTGACAATATATATATGACAGTAACACTCATAACAGTGACAAAACAATTACATTGACAATCCTGTTACGTTATTTTCAAAATGTTTCCTTTTCTTTTTCATTACTTCTTTAACACACTACTTCTGCACTGCGAAGCGCGGGTATTTTGCTAGTTAGTAAATATATGCTTAAATAACTAAAATACATGCTGCTCTGACACAAAGCTACAATTAGGGTTACTCCCAAAGATAGAAGGGTTTGAATTTGAAATTTTTGCATTTTATGTGGTTTTCTTTTTTTTAACATGGCATTGTCTTTGCAGTTAAAAGAATTAATGTGGTATTTTAACATATGGTTATTCTGTTTTGGGGATAATTTTGTATAGTTCTCACTCAGGTATATATGCACAGTACATTGTACTGTTTATGTCTGAGGACAGACACTGATAATCAAGAATTTGTTACTTACTCTTTCCCCTTCATCACTTTCTGACTCAGCATCACAATTCCTAAACAACCCACACCATTTTTCAATTTGTTTAATGAGTGATATCAAAGGAGTTGTTTCCTTTCTTGTTTTTACTGTACACTTACTTATTTTTTTACTTTTATTTTTTTGAAGTATAAACACAGTGCATATAAACAATGAAAATCATAAGCATGTTCACTTTGAGAATCCAAGCGTACACTGTGTAACCCAGTAAATAATGATAAGTTTAATGGGAGCTAGGAAAGAGCCATATCATTGAGTCACTGATAAAAGATAAAGGCTATTTTGAGAAACTATTAGTAATGATTGAAGTGACTGGGTTCATTTTTATGGAATTTGGCATTATTTCAAGAAACATTGGTGTCAGTAATGAGACTCAGGAATGCATACCCTTTTCTCAACCATTAAATATAAAATCTCTCATATTTCAAAAACCTAAAATCGTCTTGCAAGTGTCTGTACAGGAATACATTAGGTTTATAAAAAGTGGGAAGACCTAATAATACAACAATGGCAAATCATTACATTTTATAATATTAACATGCATGAACACTTAAATTACTTTGCAAACACAGGGGAACAGAGAAATTTCAATTTTGATTGACAACATCAGGATCCTTGTATACATGACACTCCTTCAGGGTCTACAAATTCATATTCCTATTTTACAAAATTGGACTTATTTCTCTGGGTTCAGTTGGACATCACTCAGCTCCATGAATATTCCAAGTTAAGTTCTTTAAACATTCCCTAGTGCCTCTGACTCTTTATTGAACTGCATATCACAAGATATCTTCTCAGGATTGTGCTACACGGCTCAGGTATTACCTGTCAATTTGAACACCACACACTTCAAACTCCACACTACTCTCCTACCTATTAAACCTTTTAATTGCTTTTATTCATTGTCTTCAAGTCAGTAATTAGACTCACAAAGGTCTCATGTCAGGAAGAATAGTACTTATTTTTTTTTTTCTAGGAGGGGTCATATTTTACATTTCTTTCTGAATTATCATGTATGAATATATACCTTCTTCCTGTTCAATTAATCTGCCACCCATTTTCATTCTTGACTCCCCTAAAGTTTTGTAGGCCAAACAGCCCACTACTTCCACGACTTGAAAGACTTTTGCCGTGTTTAGAGAAAAATGAGATCTGCCATTCACATCAAACTGTAGCACAGTTTGTGTTATAAAACTCAGTAAAATGGCACTGCATTTGTTGGAACACTGCAATAAAGGCCATTATTTAAAGAATCTTTAGTATGCCCATCATGGTCTATACCTCTACCTCACCTTAGATTAGGCACTTTATGAAGTCTGAATGTTCTCTCTGTGAGTTTTCTCAGGGCCATGTGTTTCCATGTGGCAAGACTCTGAAATGGCCTTGAATTAGTTAGTTAGGATGAGTGCTCAGGTAACTGAATACTCAGTTTTAAATGAAGTACAAAGATTGCTTGATAACGAGAGGTGGAAAGCTGAATGCCAATATGATTTACTTCCTTGCTTGTTTTACTCTGAATGCTGACAATATTTTTAAAAAGTTGTCCTCAAACATCTTAGCCACACCGATGTTCACCCAAGACACTGACACATAAAGTGGTGCATTGATTGTGTCTGTCTGTAGCTGGATCCCAACAGGCTGAGTTAGTTATTAGGGATGGTCAATGGATTTGTTGAGGTTGGAAATGAGAATTCATGGGGTAAGTTTAGGGAGATGCATCCTGTATTGAATCTGAGAAGTCTGTGTTCCAAAGAATTGAACTTGCAGATTCTCGGCATTGCCCAGAGCTCACTCTTCAATACCTATTTTACTCTGACCTTTGTCCATCTACTCTTCTGACCCCCTATAACCAACCATACACTCCTATTTCAGAAAGGTTTGGGTTTGGGAGTGAATGTGAAAAGTGCAGCTATACTCAACTACTTTTCACACAAGAAGGTGGATCGGGGCTTTATGCAAAAACTGAAGCTTTTGCAAAATGTCTGGGCTGAGGGTCTCCTCTTAAACTTAAACCCCCACTCTCACATAATGCATTCCCATATTCATCAGATGCATTTCCCTTGCACACAACACTTGAAAATGATGCCGTAGGGAATAAAGTCAACAAATCTGAGCCCAACTAACCAAAAAAAAAATTTCATAATTGCCACCACCGCCAAGGCCTGAACTAACACAAACCCATGAACTTTGTTGTTACATACTGCACATCATGGAATATACGCTCACAACACACTGTACAGTAAACTACCAGTAAATTATTAAACCATAAAATATATATTTACAAATGTACAAACATTCAAAACTCTTTAACTCTATATTTAAATTACATAGAGTACAACAAAATGAACCACAGTGGTTAATAAACAGATTGTGTCAATGTTACTTATATTGGTAGTAGAGATAGAGCTAAATGGCGATGGAGTAGAGGAGAAGAAAACAAATGCCCAGTTTACAGCAATCCTCCATAAAATAAAACTCTAGTAGGTCTATGGTCAGTATTAAGAGACAAAGTAGGAATTCTGACAATCCCTAGCCAAGTCCATCATAGATATATACTGAACAGTCTAATAAGCACCCCTTTACTCCTTTTAACATTTAACAGTTAATATTACACTTACTAAGTCAGTAATTTACTAAAGAAAAAGGAAAAAAAAAACTTCAGAAATTTCATCAAAAAATAGTAAACTTCACTACATTTTAACTTTGACATAAAAAGTATGAAACACCTTTCTCTGGCCTGTACTTCCAACTCCTAAAACTTAAATGTATTTTTATTTTCTACTTACTTTGCTCAGAATGATTTGAAGGTGTTGGCTGATCTTCCCAAGTCCTAACAGATGAAGTTGCCTCAGTCCTCTTTGTGTCAGACTGTAATGACTCAGATCTCAAAGCAGGGTCCCCACGCTTCATAATCTCCCACTTGTTCATCTCACTGTTGACAGAAGTGTCCCCAGCCTCTTCTTTAATATCCACTGACCCCAGTTCATAATCCTCATCCTTAATGCAGAGACTATCCTGTCCATGGTGGACAGACTCCCATTCATAGTTCTCCTCCTCCTTCTTAATACTCACAGTCATTACCTCCATGGTATTTATGTCAGCCTCACATGTCTCTTCTTTCACATTCATCTTAGTGGTTTAGTAAATGGCATCTGCTTCTTCCTTGCTGTTGAAAGAACAGAATTTAAATTCAATGAAAGCGACTCCATTCAGAACTAAAAATATTCCAGTTTCTTTTTTTAGCACCCTACCAGCTAAGCTTTTAATCCTATCATCATTATCACTCTTCATATCTCACTATAAAATGTAACACAAACTGAGAAGTGTGGAGAGAAGGTCAAACAGGTTTGTGGAAGAGAACCTCAAACAGTTGTGGGCTACCAAAATTCACTACTTAGATTACACATATACTTCTCCTTCTACATCTGGCGCTGCTGCGAGTGGCAGCCATTTCAGCAGCTACATGTATGACTTTATCTTTTTACCTTTTTTTCTCTATTATTCTCTGTTTCACTGATCACTTCTACCACTTTCTTTTATATGGAATCGCTCCCTGGACACTTTTTACTACTTTTACTAGTTGACATGGATTTTTACACGCCAAGACTCGCCTATTCAAGTAGTCAACTTCAAGCACTGAGAAGAAATTCAGGTGTGGTTCCCTATTTACCTGACGAGGTAAGAAGACGATATCGGGGCAGCAGAGCCGGCGCTAAGATAAAAGTCAAGCGGCTTGCGAGAAAGTGGCGCTTTAAATCTTCGGTGCCTTGTGTGATCCTGGGAAATGTGAACTCACTACAAAATAAGATTGACGAACTGGCTGTGCTGGTGAAAAATATCAGAACCTACAGATAATGCAGCTTGCTGTGTTTTAGTGAAACGTGGCTAACAGCTACCATCCCAGATGCTAACGTGGAGCTACCCGGGTTTAGCACAGTTAGAGTGGACAGAGACGCAAGTACCTGCGGGAAGCAGAAAGGAGGAGTCATTCTCTATGTCAATACAAGATGGTTCAACTCAGGACATGTAAACGTTAAAATCTCCACTTGCTGCAGGGACATTGAATCGTTGGCCGTAAGTTTGCGTCCCTATTACTTGCCCAGAGAGTTTGGACACATCATTGTTGTTATTGTTTATATCCTTCCTCAGGCGAACACGGAGATACCGGGCGACGTCATCCATTCCGTAGTTGCTAAATTACAAACGCAACACCCCAACGCGCTTGTGCTAATCGCTGGAGACTTTAACCATGTGACGCTGGACAAAACATTACCTGTCTTCTCCCAGTGTGTGGATTGTAACACCCGGGAAAATAGGACTATCGACCTACTGTATGCAAACGTTAAAGACGCATGCAGCGCCACCCCGCTTCCTGCGCTTGGCAAAGCAGATCATAACCTGGTTCTGCTTCAGCCTCATTACAAACCCAGAGTGAAGGCGCTACCTACAACCACACGATCATTCAGGAAGTGGTCCCCTGAGACAGAGCAGGCTCTGAGAGACTGCTTTGGAACTGCGGACTGGGATATCCTGCAGGGGTCACATAGTGAGAATATTGAAAAGGCTGTTGACTGCACAACTGATTACATCAACTTCTGTATGGACATTGTAGTTCCAGTAAGAACAGTACGCTGCTATGCTAACAACAAGCCATGGATTACAAGTGACATCAAGGGCCGTTTGAACTAGAAGAAAAAGGCTTTTAAAGGCGGTGATCAGCATGAGCTCAAGCACATGCAGAAGGAACTCCGAGTCCAGCTCAGGGCGGCGAAGGAGCAGTACAGGAGAAAGCTGGAGCAGAAGTTGCAGAATCACAGGATGAAGGAAGTGCGGGATAGGATGAAGATCATCACTGGCTGCAGCTCAAAGCGGGGTGCCAACATCGAGAGAGATGAGGAGAGAGCAAACCAAATGAACAACTTCTTTTAACAGGTTTGACCACCCTAACCCACTCTCACCTCGGAGTACTGCATCCTCCAACCATCCTTCTGCTGATACCAGCATAGGAGAGACATCCCCACCCACAATTACAGCAGCGCAGGTGAGCAGAGAGCTGAGGAGACTTCATTCCAGCAAAGTAGCGGGTCCAGATGGAGTATCACCATGACTGCTGAAGGCCTGTGCGCTGGAACTGGGGAGTCCTCTACAGCGCATCTTCAACCTGAGCCTGGAACAGTGGAGAGTCCCGAGGCTTTGGAAAACATCTTTTATCACCCCAGTCCCAAAGGTATCACGTCCTAGTGAGCTGCTCTGACATGTGATGAAGACCATGGAGTGGCTGCTGCTTTACCACCTGAGGCCACAGGTCCGCCACGCACTCGACCTTCTGTAGTTTGCATACCAGGAGAAGGTTGGAGCGGAGGATGCCATCACCTATATGCTACACCGATCCCTCTACCACTTGGACAGAGGCAGTGGTGCTGTAAGAATTATGTTTTTGGACTCCTCTAGCACCTTCAACACCATCCAACCTCTGCTCCTTAGGGACAAGCGGACAGAGATGGGAGTAGATTCACACCTGGTGGCATAGATCGTGGACTATCTTACAGACAGACCTCAGTATGTACATCTCGAGAACTGCAGGTCTGACATTGTGGTCAGAAACACAGGAGCACCGCAGGGGACTGTACTTTCTCTGGTCCTGTTCAGCCTATATACATCACACTTCCAACACAACTCGGAGTCCTGCCATGTGCAAAAGTTCGCTGATGACACTGCTATTGTGGGCTGCATCAGGAGTGGGCAGGAGGAGAAGTATAGGAACCTAATCAAGGACTTTGTTAAATGGTGCGACTCAAACCACTTACACCTGAACACCAGCAAGACCAAGGAACTGGTGGTGAATTTTAGGAGGCCCATGCCCCTCATGGACCACATGATCATTAGAGGAGACTGTGTGCAGAGGGTACAGACCTATACCTGGGAGGGCAGCTGGATGATAAATTGGACTAGACTGCCAATACTGATGCTCTGTGTAAGAAAGGTCAGAGCCTAATATACTTCCTTAGAAGGTTGGCGTCCTTCAACATCTGCAATAAGATGCTGCAGATGTTCTACTAGATGGTTGTGGCGAGTGCCCTCTTCTACGCGGTGGTGTGCTGGGGAGGTTGCATAAATAAGTCACTTTTCACTGGGCAAACTTGTTAGGAAGGCAGGCTCTATTGTAGGAATGAAGCTGGACAGTTTAACATCTATGGCAGAGCGACAGGCACTAAGCAAGCTCCTGGCCATCATGGAGAATTCACTGCATCCACTGAAGTGTCATCTCCAGGCAGAGGAGTAACTGTCCTGCTCCACTGACAGACTGAGGAGATTGTTCCTCCCCCACACTATGCGACTCTTCAATTCCACCCGGGGGTTAAACGCTAACATTATTCAAAGTTATTGTCTGTTTTTACATGCATTTTTATTACTCTTTAATTTAATATTGTTTTTTGTATCAGTATACTGCTGCTGGATTATGTGAATTTCCCCTTGGGATTAATTAAGTATCTATCTATCATGTTGTGTGTAAAAGTGTTGTATTGTAGGCAACCAGACATGCTCCAAGTATCAGTTAGATGTACTTAACTGATTTTCTATAACAACTTAGTGGAAACAAAGTAGTAGGTTAAGACATACTAATGCAATTTAATTTGAAAATTAAACTCAGTCCTTATTTTAGATGGCATCATTAACAGCAGCTACCATTGTAAGGTGCTTTACAATAGAAAGATTATAATGCAGGATGAAAAACAAATGGTGAGTACAATTATATCAAAGTTACAAATGGAGACCAAAAAATCCAAGAAAGGCAAACATCAAGAAGAGATGTAATTCCACCTCACAGATTTAATAAGTAAGGACATAATTAGTTGCAACCAATTAGAGGACATACTGGATAATTCAAAGGTTTATACTAGTGCTGGGCAGTATGACCAAAATTCTATATCACAGTATTTTTCTAAATTATCCCGGTATTATCAACGGCATTTTTTTTCCCCATGCAGGAGTGGATGTTAACCACATTTTCACTGCAATTACTGCAGTAGACTGGCTAAGAGTAACCTATTCCACTGTCATGAGAATTGTACAAAAAATTTTTTTTTAATGTGCACACAAGTATTAACAGGTTTGCATGGCCCCATAAAGTTTTCAAGAGGGTGGCACTAATGAAGAGAAGGAATCACATTGCATGACAGATGCAGTCAAAATATAGGACCTTTTTATTGAAAATATTTAGCAAACAACTTAAACTAAAATTTTGACAACATATTGTCAACCATCCAAAGAGGCATTTAGACTTAGTAAAATATCCAGAGGTGCTTGTCAAAAGTTGTACTGCACTGAACATGTCTTAGAAATGGAATACTGTAAATCGTAAATATTTTTTGTAAACCAACTACACTTTCTGTTAATGTTAACAATCTCTGTCCACTGACACGTTAAAGTGACTTTTTAAACAACTTTATCATCATTAAACTGTATAATATTTAAACTAATAAATAATAAAAATAAAATAAATAATAGTGCAACTTCCTGTAATAATACTATTACTTCAAGACTTCTAGACCAGGTGCATTACACAGTAATCACCAAATAAAAATAAAATAAAATAAAACAAGTGCAACTTGGTGATGACATCTTTACCAACTGAACCATCATTTAGGCAAATTGTATATGGACCTTGCTTCAGGATAAGCTATATACATGAACAATAAAACTGCAACTTGCATTTATAATGCCATTTGTGGTATGGCCCTACAGAATCGTATTAGGGCCACGGTGAAGAAAAAAAAAATCTACATGTCACGCTTATGTCGAGATTAAAGTCGACATTTCCACTTTATTCTCATAGTTTATTTTATAATTAAAGTAGAATGTTGTAAACTAAACTTCATTCTAAAATCAATGTTTAATTTAGTAGATTTTCTCAAACCCCGTCATAAGTTAATGCAGCCCATTCAATGCTTTGTGTTAAGTGTTCCCCGACCCAGTTTTTAATCACTATGCTTCTTAAACTGACCTCCTCCACACTAAGAGGAGGCACCATCAGCGATCACCGCACAGAATACATTCACTTCATGATATTCCTTCTCTCTGAAAATTTAGAATGCCAAGATATATACTTGATATCATTTTCAGGATGAAATGCATTAAAGCAGGTAGTAAACATGCACAGGATTGTGGAGGTAGTGCTGCTCCCTTGCAGTAAGGGGTCCCCAGGTGTATGTTCAGTGTAGAGCACTTTATGGCAGGTGTGACGTGGCTGCAAAAAACTGGATGTATGAATGGGTATCGCACAGGTTTAACTTAAATATTGTGTAAATGTTGGGTTCATAATCTGGTGGTCGGAGACACGAACACAGAATTCAAAGGATGTTCTTGTGAGTGGGCTTTCTTTATTGCATGTGTGCTGTCTCTATCTGATGTACCAAACCTTCCGATCCTATCCTCCCTTTGTCTTTCTCCAACTAACCACTCACCACACAATAAACGTCTTTGTGAAATTAAAACTAGTTATAAACTTAGACCACGGACTATTCAGAACTTTTAAAAAAATCTTCGTTATACATGTTTAAATATGCCATCCATTCAAGGTTGCGCCCATCCCAGGAGGCATTGTGTGCGAGGCAGGAGCAAATCCTGAACTCCAGCACATTGCAGGGTGAATACGAGCAACACATACACTAGCAGGGTCAATATAGCATAACAAAACCCCACATACTACATGACTTTGAAAGGAAACTGAAGCATGCCGAGTATTCCCACCAAAAACACATGCAAATTCAAGGCAGGGTACACCCGAGACCCCCTTGCTGCGAGGAAGCAGTGCAACCTCCATGCCACCATGCCATCACATGATTAATACATGCTTTACTGAAAATCTAGTACATTAAATATTCATTTTACAATGACGTTTAGTTTACGATTTGCTACTTTAATGATAAATTACGAGAATAAAGTCAACATGTCGACTTTAATCTCGACATAAATAGCGAGAATAAAGTAGAAATGTCGAGAATAAAGTCAACATGTCGACTTTATTCTCATCATAAGCGTTGAGATTAAAGTGGAAATGTCGAGAATAAAGTCAACATGTCGTCACACTATTACACAGTACCCAGGTACATTACACTGTACTGAAAAAAAAAATAAAACAAGTACAATTAGGCTTGCAGTATTATCCAGTAGTACAGAAACATTATTCACAGATTTGAACATAATGGTCCACATCCGACCTTTTAAAACCAAAGTATCTCCAGGCAATGGACGGAATGGTCTCTGTCCATTTTCACCACACAATACCTCCACTACCACATGTACTTCGTTGCATGCCTATTTAGCGGTGTAGCAGTGAAAAAGAACCCCCGCGCAACACCTCCACTAACGCATGTAATCCGTTGTATGCATAGACATAGAATTACTAGACGCCGCATGACCAGCAGCATTGTATGTCAATGTCGCCGCCATATTGCGAGTGGCACTGCTGTGGAGTGAAGTAATGGATAAAGAAGCCTCACGCATGTGCCGCTTGGGATTGTACAAACCGCTGTACGCTCCAAAACAGATCCCGGGGGATTACTTTTCATAAGCAAGGCTGAACAATTGTTTTGGTTAGATTTGGCCAATAGAAAATCCCGTTTTATAATCTTAACTTTAGCTTCGCCAGAATAAACTAGCAATGTGCTCAAGTGAGCCTCCAAACAATGTTTTGGCTAAACCTATTTAGTCACTAACTATGTAGATTGTTGTTAGCTGTTACCATTTGTCAAATTTTGAAGGTTTCCCAAAGAAATCCACCACAGGAAGCAGTGGGAGGTAGCCCTTAGACAGGATATTGAGAAAGCTGTCCTGTGATGTGTGCCATGCTAGTTTGGTAACAGATGCTGTACCGGCATCATATGATCAAAGCTACCACTTGATCACATTAAAAAACAAAGGAGGTTTGATGATTCCTTCTGAGGGTACAGTCAAGGTGGTCAAAGTAGCGGAGCATGTTATCATACAGTTGACATTAGGGCAGGCTGTCAGTGTATCTTTGATCAGTCAGTTTGTTCGGGCTGAGATTGGTTCAGATGATGTGTTTTTTCTCAAGGAGCACATTGAGGAAACACAGTTTGAAATTGATAACCATCATTTCATGCTCATGTCTTTAGTTGTGTCTGTCTTCCACAAACTAAGACTGCACCATATTTCCAGACTGAATACTCTCAAATTACAGGATCTGAGTGAGCGAGAGGGAGTGTAAGTCTGTAGGAGATCAGTGAAGTAGGGGGGAGCAAGACTATGGAGAGCTTTAAATGTTAAGAGAGGTATTTTGTATTGTATTCAGTAATAAACAGGGAGCCAGTGAAGTTGAGAGAGAATAGGTGTAATATGTTCAGTGGATTTAGAACAGCGGGTTATTATCCTGGCAGCAGAATTTTGGAGAAGTTGTAAGTGATGGATACGTTTTTGTGGGATGCCAGATAGAATATCATTACAATAATCTATACGTGAGGTGACACGGGCATTAACCAATACTTCAGTACTGTGTAGCGTAAGAACAGGACGAAGTCTAGAAATGTTTCAGAGATGGAAGAAGGCAGTCCGAGAAATGTTACTTATATGGGAGGAATTATTTAATAATAATAATAATTTAATAATTGCCATTATTATTGTATAAATGGATATAAAGAATTGCATTTAAACGATTCTGTTGTATGTAAACGTTTTAAATGTTATTGTTTTTTCCATCAGAAAACCCAGTTTCCACATCTAGCTGTATTAGTTTAAATGGCACTTTTGCCACTGGAAATATGGTGGATGTGCCGATGTATCGTGTCGACTGGGCAACACAGTGAATGCGGTGTCTACCTATATATGTCTATGGTTGTATGTGTTTAGCGGTGTACAAGTGAAAAAGGTACCCCCTTAAACAGTTTCCCGCTGTGCCAAGTTCCGAATGTTGCTCAGGCAATTTAAACCTGTGTTGCAGTATAAGAAAAATCCATATCATAACAAAAATAAAAAATGTTTTTTGGTATGAACCGGTATACTGCCCAGCACTAGTTTATACTCCAATAAACAAGCAGTTTACTTGCAGAGCTGCTGACCTGTTACATTTGAGTTTACTGCCACTGCATTGTGTACCTATAAATGAGCTTAAGATAATTAGATGTGAGTAATGGAATACATAAACTGGCAAAAAGACTCCATTAATTGGGATGTTTAACACAAATGTTAGGGTTAGGTGGGTTAGGACCATGATGTGGAGTCATGCCTTACTGAACATGCAGATTTCTTGACATAGACTTCTTAATAAGAAAAAAAAAAAACAACTGATACATTTCTGAATTATTTTCCTCCTTCAATCAAGAAACTAAAATTCACAATCTATTATTTAATGAGCAGGTGCAGTAAAATACCCAGGAGCATGGTGTCATTGTGGATTTTTAATACATGAATGCAATTTTCTCCTGCTCCATTTGTCCAAATCTTTTCAAATATGATTGGATTGTGTACACAGTAATAACAAAAATGTTGATATAATTGTCTTAAAGGCTCACAGACGAAGCATATATCATAGGCATTAGGGGACAATATAGAGTTTGAAAATAATAATACTGTCTGAAAAGAGGTGGTTAATGATGGAGGACAGCAGCCAAATGCCACAGGTCTTAATGAACATTTGCAGACTTTTCTTTAAAATCTCCAAAACAAAACTTCAGCCCTGTTCTTAACAGTTCAAAATAAAGATTAAAGTTTATCAATTTCACTTTGTGTTATTGACAATTTAGATTGAGGATCAAATGTGCCTTATTATTAGTTTTAGTGCTATTAACTATTAAAATTTTATGCTAAAACAGATGGTGACCTTTTAAGCTGTTTCGGGCATAAGGGCTGTTGGGCCACTGGCCTGTCTGTCTTTTTACTTACTTTGTTATGAACTTCTATGAGTCAAGGACATTCTGTTCTCTGAAGGAAATAATAAGGCAAGCAAACAGATTTGTGTCTTGGGAACATGGCTGCTGAGGTTTTCACAAACATTCATTAGCCTTCAGTTTTTAAGAAGGCTAAGTACGCATTCATGTCATGCATAAATATATAAACATTTTAGATGGCATTTAAATTTAGATATTAGGGCCTATCAATACCTTAGGTGATTAACTTAAAGTAAAATGCCTTGTGTTAGCTAGCATAAGCTATATAAGAGTTTAAGTGTTGATTATTAAAGGCTAGGGTTTTACACTCTTATAAATGTAAGTCTGTGGACCTAAGGTTGCCTGCTTCCATTCCCACCAGCTGAGCACCTGTGCTGGCAGGTCAGATAGTGACAGGCTGCTTGCCACTGCCTAACTGTGCAGCTGCCTGTGCTTGAAGGATTTCATACCAGCACACATATATATTTTAGACAGCATTTAAGTTTATATGTCAATGCTTCTTTTTGAATCATTATAATAATAAATCAGGACATAGGAAAATGTATTAAACTAGCTAGCTTTATAAGAGTAACTGTTAAAAGCTTGCATGTTTCCTTTCTTCAGGCTTGCCTGCTCAAGGCCGTCCACAGCTTAGCCCTTATGAGTGGTGCTGCATGCTGTTGCTCACCGACACAACTGCCTATGATTTTAGCCTCAAGGGATGTTTGTGCAACAAGTAATTATTAATTGAACGATCCAGTTTTCACATGGGGGTTCGCTTGATTCCAACTTAATGATGAGAATTGATTAACTGAAAGGCCATCGACCTTTAACAGCCCAGGATTAGGAATGTGAGAACAAAAGGAGATGTAACTGGGTGATGCTCACCTCTAAGTGGCAAATATGTCCTTCAAACCAAATTGATTGCTATAAGAATTTGTAAATTAGGAAGGAAATTGTTGAGGGGCAAGGTTATTAATATGATAAAGACCGGACAATTATTATGCAAAAAGGTGTGTAGCGAAGTCATTATCATGAACAAGCCATGTGAGGCAGATGATAAGAAATGGTGGGAAGCATAGACAGACATACATACTTTATTAATCCCAAGGGGAAATTCACATAATCCAGCAGCAGTATACTGATACAAAAAAAAAAAAAAATAAATTAAATAGTAATAAAAATGAAAAATAAAAATAAAAAAGCAGACAATAACTTTGAGTAATTAAATAAATTAAATAAGTAGGAGGCTCGCCCTGAGCTTTGGGCTCACTTCATTGAACAGAGTCAAGCTTTATGTGCTCTGCTTTGGTTTGCTATGCTGTGCAATAAAGTCTATTTTGACCATCTATCCGGAGACTCTGTGTGGTTTTTCTGAAAAAGTTTTTTCCATTAAATGTTTTCACACAGACACAGAACATTAATTACATGTTTAGGACAGTTATGAACACCTCTTCAATACTGCCACCTAAGAGAGACTAATAAACTGGTTGATCTGGTATACAAGATAAAGTTCTTGCTTTATGAACACATTTAAATTACGAAATATGTTCTCTCACTAAACATGACAATCTGTGAAAGCAGAAGGAAACAGTAAGTGTAATTTTATGTTGGTTGAGCAGGGGAAAGGTGCTATATAAATACAAGGTATTATTATGTGTGTCTTAAAGGCGATGCATTTGTGTGCAGACTTGTAAATGAATGAACTGTGTCTCATAAGGGAGCCTACCCCTTTAAGAATATTACCCAAAGTGCATTGCAGTTCAGTCTGACTGGTGAATCTATTGGATGAAATGGGTTCGACAATTTATGCACATGTAAAGTTATCAGTCTGTAACAGGGACATGTCCTATGCTGTGTTTGCTTGAGAGCAGTGTGAATGAGGGACTGAGTGAGTGGCGCACTGCCTTTCATTGCTTCAAGTTGGAGAGGTGAACACCTGCAATTGAATCCCTTTAAGTAGCAAAGTCCTGAGAAGCTTTTCGGCAGATTAGAGGGGTGTCTATGCACACAATTAATCATTAATACCTTTGCGATTTGTTAAAAGATATGTTTCAGTCTGAGAAAGTATACAAGTACATTATAACATCATCCATCAAAACTGGCAGATTTTTTGCATTGTACCTTGATATGGATTTTTGTCCCTACTAGTCCCTTCTACTGCAGCCTCTCAGGATTATGAATTTGAGTGCCTCAATAATCCTTAAGAGCTCAGCCTCCTAACATATATGGTCCTGATAAGGTTACTCGCAGCAAACTGCTCTAAGAGGAGGGACCTAGCAAAGGGCAATCCATAACTGACTCTCATAGATAATCAAAGAGAACCTTACCTGGAACAGAGAGCAGACCTGAGATTGGTGTTTCCTGGCTTGTGCCTGGGTGACCCATGTAATCCTGTCAGTTTGAGCACAAAAACATTTGTGTGGAGTAGTCAAACCAATGGTGAGGGGTAGATGCAACGGCAATTGGTTAACAGGCAAGAGAGTTTTGGACTGGGAAACCGGCTCGGGGGAGATGAAACTTCTCTGTGAGGTGAAGGAGCAGATTAAGCTTGAACAACCATCAGCTACATATAGTATGCAATGTTTTATGAAATTACTCAGCAACACAAATACATTTTAAGATCCCAGCCAAATACTAAGTGAATAAAATTACTTTGTTAACGTTTTTCAAATGCGGTTTTCAACTTCAATGGAGTTAAATTTCATTTGAATACCAATTTTATTTAAATTAATCTTTTATATTCTGTGCATAAAAAAACGTAAGAACTGTAAATCTGACATTGGTTAAATCGATGCTTGTTAGTTATGTAATCTCTTGGAATTAAAGTATTTGATCAAAATATTTAAATAATAATAGTAATACAATCCTACACGGAGTGGCTCGCACAAATACTCAATTAGAAGAACCCAAATATACTCTTAGTAACTGAAACAAAAAACGTCTTCTTAAATTGGAATAAAAATGAAAATTGTCTCACCGACAAGCTATTCGTTTTTTATGTGGTAAGAATGAACCAAGATTAACATGAAACAGGTTGCCGGGTATTCGTTTGATTTTTAGTTACGAGGAAACACAACGAGACTGAAGTTGATTACTTGTTCGCATTTTCCATTCCTCCTTAAATCGTATAAACACGGCGGTCCTTTTTGCCATACTGTACTGCTTTCTTTTGTCAACAGGTGAAGGACATTGCGTCTGTTCTCTTTTTATTTAATACAATTTTTTGAAATGTAATGTCTGTACCACCATATCGCTTTCCTTGATTTAACTGGGTGCTTTACTCTTATTAATAATAATAATAATAATAAAACGTATATCAGTTTGCGGTTTTTATATAAAATGCCTTCTCCTAGAGCTCGAAGAAATAGGCGATTCCATGAGAACACTTACAGCATCGATAACGGCAAAAACAGCAGTGTGTCTGAGAAGCTTTCAAGTAGAAATGGGAATCGACAACGTGAGGTGCATCGAGCCGCAGAGATAAGTATGAATTCCGATTACCGCGAGATAACAGAGAAATTCGGTCGTGCCAAGCCCTTAACGACACGCTTGCTTGCTTGCTTGCTTGCATGCAGCAACTCTGACCGAAGCAAAAGAAAAAAAAAAATCCCACATCGGTAAAGTGTCAGTCCCACACACGGATTACTTACAGTCTGCTTTTGGGTGATGTGGTGTTTCACTTAATGGCAAACGTCATATCGTCTTGTTCACCGCCTCCAGTTTACCATCAACAAAAGTGAGAAACTACAGACACAAGACAACTTTAGTTTTCGTCGCTCTTAATGACGTCACGGGGCACGTCGCGTCAGTTTACCGGATTCGCGCTCCACAGTGCTATCAGACTCACCATAGACATAGAATTACTAGACGCCGCATGACTAGCAGCATCGTACGTCAACGTCGCCGCCATATTTCGAGTGGCACTGCTGTGGAGCGAAGTAATGGATAAAGAAGCCTCACGCAAGTGCTGCTTGGGATTGTACAAACCGCTGTACGCTCCAAACCAGATCCCAAGGAATTACATTTCATAGGTAAGACTGAACAATTGTTTCGGTTATATTTGGCCATTAGAAACTTCCGTTTTATAAACTTAACTTTAGCTACGCCAGGCTAAGCTAGCAAAGATATGCATTTATATGCTCAAGTGAGCTTCCAAACAACGTTTTGGCTAAACATATTTAGTCACTAACTATGTAGATTGTTGTTAGCTGTTAACATTTCTTAAACTTTGAAGGTTTCCCAAAGATAACCCTTAGACGGGATTTTGAGAAAGCTATCCTGTGATGTGTGTCATGCTAGTTTGGTAACAGATGCTGTACTGGCATCATATGATCAAAGCTACCACTTGATCACATTAAAAAGCGAAGGAGGTTTGATGATTTCTTCGGAGGGTACAGTCAAGGTGGTCAAAGTAGCTGAGCGTGTTATCCGACAGTCGACATTAGGGCAAGTTGTCAGTGTATCTTTGATCAATCAGTTTGTTCGTGCTGAGATTGGTTCAGATGATGTGTTTTATCTCAAGGAGCACATTGAGGAACCACAGTTTGAAATTGACAACCATCATTTTATGCTCATGTCTTTAGTTGTGTCTGTCTTCCACAAACTAAGGCTGCACCATATTGCCAGACTGAATACTCTCAAATTACAAACCGGATTCCAAAAAAGTTGGGACACTAAACAAATTGTGAATAAAAACTGAATGCAATGATGTGGAGATGGCAAATGTCAATATTTTATTTGTAATAGAATGTAGATGACAGATCAAAAGTTTAATCCGAGTAAATGTATCATTTTAAAGGAAAAATATGTTGATTCAAAATTTCACGGTGTCAACAAATCCCAAAAAAGTTGGGACAAGTAGCAATAAGAGGCTGGAAAAAGTAAATTTGAGCATAATGAAGAGCTGGAAGACCAATAAACACTAATTAGGTCAATTGACAACATGATTGGGTATAAAAAGAGCTTCTCAGAGTGGCAGTGTCTCTCAGAAGCCAAGATGGGTACAGGATCACCAATTCCCACAATGTTGCGCAGAAGGATAGTGGAGCAATATCAGAAAGGTGTTACCCAGCGAAAAATTGCAAAGACTTTGCATCTATCATCATCAACTGTGCATAACATCATCCGAAGATTCAGAGAATCTGGAACAATCTCTGTGCGTAAGGGTCAAGGCCATAAAACCATACTGGATGCCCGTGATCTCCGGGCCCTTAAATGACACTGCACCACAACCAGGAATGCTACTGTAAAGGAAATCACAGAATGGGCTCAGGAATACTTCCAGAAACCATTGTCAGTGAACACAATCCACCGTGCCATCCGCCGTTGCCAGCTGAAACTCTACAGTGCAAAGAAGAAGCCATTTCTAAGCAAGATCCACAAGCTCAGGCGTTGTCACTGGGCCAGGGATCATTTAAAATGGAGTGTGGCAAAATGGAAGACTGTTCTGTGGTCAGACGAGTCACGATTCGAAGTTCTTTTGGAAATCTGGGACGCCATGTCATCCGGACCAAAGAGGACAAGGACAACCCAAGTTGTTATCAACGCTCAGTTCAGAAGCCTGCATCTCTGATGGTATGGGGTTGCATGAGTGTGTGTGGCATGGGCAGCTTGCATGTCTGGAAAGGCACCATCAATGCAGAAAAATATATTCAGGTTCTAGAACAACATATGCTCCCATCCAGACGTCATCTCTTTCAGAGAAGACCCTGCATTTTTCAAATAGATAATGCCAGACCACATTCTGCATCAATCACAACATCATGGCTGCGTAGGAGAAGGATCCGGGTACTGAAATGGCCAGTCTGCAGTCCAGATCTTTCACCTATAGAGAACATTTGGCGCATCATAAAGAGGAAGGTGCGACAAAGAAGGCCCAAGACGATTGAACAGTTAGAGGCCTGTATTAGACAAGAATGGGAGAGCATTCCTATTTCTAAACTTGAGAAACTGGTCTCCTCGGTCCCCAGACGTCTGTTGAGTGTTGTAAGAAGAAGGGGAGATGCCACACAGTGGTGAAAATGGCCTTGTCCCAAGTTTTTTGGAATTTGTTGACACCATGAAATTCTGAATCAACATATTTTTCCCTTAAAATGATACATTTTCTCAGTTTAAACTTTTGTTCCGTGATTTATGTTCTATTCTGAATAAAATATTAGAAGTTGGCACCTCCACATCATTGCATTCAGTTTTTATTCACGATTTGTATAGTGTCCCAACTTTTTTGGAATCCGGTTTGTACAGGATATGAGTGAGCGAGGGGAGTGTAAATCTGTAGGAGATCAGTGAGGTATGGGGGACCCAGTCAACTGTGTTTATACTCAATGAAAGCAAAACTTTTACGCCATTAAACAGAAACAAGTGTTCTATCCTAACAACAAGTTCAAAGAAATCTTTTCAATTTTTTTCAGTCATCATGCTAAAGAAATCCTTCTCATATTAGGGCAATTACAAAAAAAAAAGTACATTGTAGCAGTGAAAGAGTTAAAGGCACGTTAACTAGGGAAAAAACATAATAATAATAATAATAATAATAATAATAATAATAATAATAATAAATGAGGTGTCCAAATTGTGATGATAGAACACAAGTGCTTTCCTAATCAAATATAAAAAGATGAGGCCAAATCGACAGGAATGCACTGTCTGGTGAACATCTCTCCACACATTCCATTTTCAGGGGTCCACAATTAAGCTGTTCCATTGTTAAATTTCTTCTATATCAGGATATATTCTGTACATAGTAGGCTGCGTATTTGCATTTCCATATGTCAGAATTCATCACATGCTAGAACAGCGTTTCTCAACCTTTAAGTATTTGCGACCCGAGTTTTAATAACAGTTTTAATCGCACCCCCCTAAGGTTTTTTTGAAAGGAACCCACTAATACCAATTTGTTCTTTTTAATGAATGATATATCATAGATGCATATTTTATTATACCTACTTAACTTTTATTGACGTTTATATAACTCTATATTTATTTTTCTAGTATTAGAATGTAGTTTAAGTTAATTTGTTTTGGTTTCAATACATGTATTTTTCATATTTTCGATTCTTGTTTTCTTTTTTTCACATCTTCGCGCCCCCTTTTTGTTACTTCGCGCCCCCCTAGGGGGGCCCGCCCCACAGTTTCAGAACCACTGTGTTAGTAAAACAAAAAAGCAACGGCCATAGCAATCAATAATGTTAAACTATAATATGAAGAATTGGTCTGCACCGCCATCTACAGGCTGCATACACAAAATACAAGTAGCTGGAAAAAGTAACCAACTTCAGTTCGTTTTGTCGAAGTTATTTGTCCACAATGATTGTGTATATATAGTACTTGAACATAAAAAGATACAATTAAGCAAAATGGTTTTGATTATTTGCAAAAAATACTTCGTCTGTCCTTGCATCTTATAACGGAGCTGAATAGAACTCTGCGTCCATACGTGATAGAAACACCATTAAAGCCTAACAAATACGTTCACTTTAAGGTGGCAAAGATCTCCATTTAAGAAAACGTGCCTTCCGTGTTTATGAAGCATCCTTCTGATAATGAAAGGAATCTATAAATAATTGCGTTATCACGGATTATTGGTCCTATTTTCTCGAGGTAAGATATATTGTTTGTTTGTGTGCTTGCCGAACAGCTATCCCCCTTTGTTTCTTTTTCCTTTTTTCTTAATGAGCAGCCAAACAATAACGAAACACAAAACAAGCCACCATATGACCAGCTAACCTGAAAATAAAGAAAGGTGAAGGTCTTGGTTATGTTGGTCTGCTCAGGTCACCAAAACATCTTGAGGATGGACTCAGAAAAAAACAGAAAATCAACAGTCTGCTGTGGCAGAACAAGAGCAGCAACAAGTCTTGATATTCAATAACTGCTTTATTTAACAGCAAAGAATCGGCTTCTCATTAAGAAACTGGTTGGAATGAAATTGGCTGGAGTCTGACGTTTCAATTTAGCTGGTCATCTGTTGGCTCATTTCACATCTTATTTCTGTTTGGCTGCCATTTAATGAAGAAACTAATCAATTCAGAGGACTGAATCCTTAAAAACAGGGCTATTAAAATGAAGGGAAAAGGAGTTAATTAGCAGTGAAAACTGGTCAATGATTAGGAAAAGAGTTAAAATGAAAACCTGAAGTAACTGAGGCCCACCAGGACTGGAGTTAGACACCCCTGATGTACAGCCTGGTGCTGTGAAACATGAATGACAGTCCACTCTGTCTATGCTAAAACATCTGTGCCGAACTTACTAAATGTTAGCCTGGTTATACTGAGGTGAATTGGCATTGCTAAACTGGCAATAGAGTGGTTGGTGGGATGGATGTCCTCTGCGATCGACGGGCTCCCTTTTCTGAGGACTGCTCTGTCTTGTGTCCAATACATTCTGGGACCCTGACCCCGATAAGCGAGTTGGGAAGATGGGCATATGGATGTATGCAGGGGCTTGACGTTGGGCTATACGCACCAATACCCCATACCAGGTTTCTTCCATTTAAGTACTGGATGTGTGCCTATGACGTATCTTCAGTTCCTGTCACTTCATGGTGTTCTATTTAGATTTGTAACAGGATCCATACAGTAGATAACCATGGATAGATGGTAATGAAATACCAGTGGATCATGATTTTAAATGACTCTTGATGCAAAGGTATCGTAACACAGGCTAATTTCAAGTTTTCTAAATCTGTTAGTGTCCAGCTAGGTAGCCTGTCTTACAGTCAGTCAGTCAGTCATCTTCCAACCCGCTATATCCTGACACAGGGTCACAGGAGTCTGTTGGTGCCAATCTCAACACAGGGTGCAAGGCAGGAACAAATCCTGGGCAGGGCGCCAGCCCGCCGCAGGACACCCACACACCAAGCACACACTAGGGACAATTTAGGATCGCCAATACAATCTTTGGACTGTGGGAGGAAACCCACGCAGACACGGGGAGAACTTGCAAACTCCACACAGGGAGGACCTGGGAAGTGAACCTTACTGCGAGCCAGCCTTTCATACATTATACATTTTTTTTTTCTTCTACATATTAGGAAATTTTTCAAAGCATAAAGAAACAACTTCATCTGCAAAGAATCCCTCCCAGAATGAAGCAGTAATGGTTCTTCAAGGAACCACACAACCCAGTAAAGAACCATAAAGTGCCACTAAAGAACCGATATTTTTAAGAGTGCATAGGGCACAAGGCAGGTGGACAAAAATGCTCAAACTTCCAATTATTCAACTGATAACCCGTTTGAACTGAAATGAATATATTACCTGTGAAATGGTGTTTCACATTGATCATTATCAAAAGCCAAAGTCAGTCACTATAGGCAAAGCAGGAATTGATCTATGGAAGGAATATTTTACTGATGGCAGATTGTATGTAGCATATTCAAGAATAATGAGCACCAGTAAACTGATAATATTAATCATTGGTTATAAAATAAAATACAAGTTTAACCTGTACATGAACTCAAAGGAAAGCTGAGGCCTTAGTAGCCAGAGAAAGAGAGGCCAAGATTTAGAAAGACAAGTAAGGAGAGAGAGAGAAAGAGAAACCTTCAAAAAATTACTTGACTGCACCGAGAAAGTTCAAATCTGTGTAAAGCAGGAGCAAATTGACTTTGTTCATTTATCTGCCATATCAATATTCTGGTTGATTTTTCACTGCATTTCCTAGTATTTGGGATAAATAGGGTAATGAGGTTTTTAATGCCATGTGTATTTACAGACCTTATTTTTCGCATGATTCATGAGCAAATGATGTGAAAATGTGGGACGTCATGTTTATGGGCCATTGATCTACACCATTATTATGGGAAGTGGGCTAGAAAGAATGAGAGAACATAACAGACGTTTTATGTGACACTGTAGTACTAGGGTGTTGTACCGTGTTAGCCATTATGAATGTCAAGAGAAGTCAAGAAAAATGGCACCTTTTATAGGCTAACTAAAAAATTACAATATGCAAGCTTTCGAGGCAACTCAGACCCCTTCTTTTTGCCTGAAGCTTGCATATTGTAATCTTTTGCGACACTGTAACACATTTCAGCATGGTATTCTGTAGTAAAGCATAGCAAAAACATTACTTTTCTTAACAAATAATGGCCAATTGACGGAAGCTGTCATAACAAAGGAAAGTGAGGAAAAAATAAAGAAATCATACTGAATGCTTAGATTTTAATGAAATGGTCCATTCAGATTATAAACAAGACTTGATTGTAATGTGAATGAACTTGCACATTGAAATATTTGTTTATAAGGAGGTTCGAAAGATGGATGAATTAATAATTACAATCCATTTTCATAAGGAGAACAGCATACACTTTCTGTTCTTGTTAAAGAAGTTTTTTTTCCCAAACCATTCAGGTGGACAATGAGCGATAAATAAACAAAAGAAATAATGTTTGAAAAACAATCCATTGAAATGTAAGTAGTGCATTAGCCGTTTTGTTCGTTGGACTTACGTTAGGAAGCTGAAGAACGAACTGAAGGCGCGATTTCCTAAAGCCCGCGCAGACATTTCCTATGCTGTGCTCTAGCAGGTCGTCGTTGTACTTATATTAGGCGATGAAATTCTCGCTTGCGGTTTATAGCTGTAGATTAGCGCATTATCAAAGAATGTCTGGACGTGGTAAAGGAGGAAAGGGACTTGGTAAGGGTGGCGCCAAACGTCACCGTAAAGTCCTGAGAGATAACATTCAAGGTATCACAAAGCCCGCTATTCGCCGTCTGGCTCGTCGAGGTGGCGTGAAACGAATTTCTGGCTTGATCTACGAAGAAACTCGTGGTGTGCTCAAAGTGTTCTTGGAGAATGTTATTCGTGACGCTGTAACTTACACCGAGCATGCTAAGAGGAAGACCGTGACTGCCATGGACGTAGTGTACGCTTTGAAGAGACAAGGCCGAACGCTGTACGGCTTCGGAGGTTAGATGACAATCAAGGCTGGCCAACAAATACAAAAAACAAAGGCTCTTTTCAGAGCCACTAAAATATCTATTTAGAGAGTTTTTTTTGTTCACGTTTTCTCCCCCTAAGCAATTGTTCTAAACTGCTTTAAATTGAAAGCGGCCAAGTGGTTTTGCCAGAGTAGAAAACTTATTTCACGTTTGCATACACTTTCAAAGTTAAAGAGCTGGCCTTCTGCACTAGAGAGCCCATATTTTTGAACCCTCGATTTGAACGTTTCTTTAGCAATCGATATGCAGAGAATGTGCCATTGTTCTCTATCGATTCTCGGGTTAGAATACAAGCTTCTCAAGGGATACGCGAACTTAAGCGACAGTCTAGAATAGCGTGTCCATGTTTGAGAAGGGAGCACACACACACGAGTTATGACCTGGATGGCCGAGTTCTGCATTCACTAGAGTCCCCCCTAATGAAAAGGAGCAACAGTGTTTAATACTTGGGTTATACATTCCCCTGCAAGTCATTTTAATTGCATATCGAGGCGAAGGATAAATTTTACCTAAAACGACTTTTTAAAATACGAGTTAAGGCTAAATAACTAAATTTGTAATCGCGTCTACGCAGTCTAGTAATTTATTCAAGTCACGGTGCATCGGACTCAAAAAATAAAAAAATCATGTTGAACTAAGCTCTTTTGTAGAGGAGATAGGAGGCTCTGAAAAGAGCCGTTGGTTTTTGGAAGTAATTGTGTTTATTTGGAGCTGGTATACTTGGTGACTGCCTTAGTGCCCTCGGACACGGCGTGCTTAGCAAGCTCACCTGGTAACAGCAGCCTTACAGCAGTCTGGATCTCCCTTGAAGAAATGGTCGAGCGCTTGTTGTAATGTGCTAGGCGAGAAGCCTCACCGGCGATGCGCTCAAATATATCGTTTACAAACGAGTTCATGATGCCCATCGCCTTGGAAGAAATACCAGTATCAGGGTGTACTTGCTTCAGCACCTTGTATACGTAGATAGCGTAGCTTTCCTTCCTGGACTTTCTGCGTTTCTTCCCACCCTTTGCTTGGCTTTTAGAAACGGTTTTCTTAGAGCCCTTCTTAGGAGCTGGTGCAGCTTTTGGTTCAGGCATTGCTACAGATTTCAGCGACGAAATTCGAATGCAGCGTTTCCGCGGTTTCCTGCTTTATGGCCTGTCATGCAAATCAGATGCGCTGCAGTGTTAGACTCAGGCACCAATGACGAGCGAGTAGCTGACTCCACGCCCCCTCCCCCAAACTGAAACTGCTGTTGCGTTCAGAAGAGCGATAAAAAAAAATTCGCGCGCGCAGTATTTTCATTGGGCCTTATGTTTTCAAAACTGTGCAGGAAGGAAGCTATTAATGTTTCTTTTTTTTTTTTTTGGTTACACAATTCGTTTTTTCCCACTAGCATTAAAACGGTTAACGTATGTATATGGCGGATATAGCATATCAGCCCATTTAAGGAGACCAAAGAAATCGTTAGATAAATACCCTCTAAACAATGGCAAGAAATTAAATTCATAAGGATAAAGCGGTAATAGCTCGGTCCTCTACGAGAAGAGGATTTCAGCCATTTAGAACAACATTTATTTTTAAGAATGTAAGAAATTGAACTCGTCTATTAACGTTATATACAGATTAATTTGTCAATCCCTACTGTACATTAAAAATGACATTAACTTACGGTATGCGTATGTAATCCAATTAATTTCGAGAGATCACGAAAATGTTCCCATGGACTACAAGGAAGTAATGCAGAATAATGCAGGTTCGTTTCTCCGATCGGTGTATATGTAACCGGTCTGCACTACACGTGCTGCAACGCTGCTCCCTGGTCTTGGCTAACCCGTGAAGTTTCTGCGTTGTGATTTGTAACGTGCCGTACAAACCTCTACGAAGGAGTAATGCAACCGCAATTGATTTCTTTGTTTTTGATGTTTTTATTGACAGGCTGAGTTGAAATATTAAAACAGAGAACATAGAAAAATGATCGTTTAAGCTCTGCAATCCTTCCTTCTCTCAGAGTAGAAAAATAGAACACTGGGAGATGCTCACACTGATGACGTAACATTAACACAATAAACGAACAAGGGAAACAACAGGAAAACATACGACATAATGAATGTTACCAGGATTTGGTGAAGCTGCAGATAACTAAACTTAGTATTTTATACACCTGTTACATTCACCCCTTCCGAAATTCACCAACATCCTGATAACCAAAGATCTTTCCGATTAGACACAAAACAAGATGGTCTGCTTTTCTGGCACAAGTATGAATGACAACTTAGTTATGTCTTTCAACTTGAAAGTTACCTAAAAAAAATAAAAAATATGAAGTTGATCAGGCTTCATATCCCCTTGAATAATGTGATTCCTAATACACCACATAGCACTTTATTAAGAAATACAGTGTATCAGAAATATACAGTATGTATACAGTGTGTGTGTATATATATATATATATATATATATATATATATATATATATATAATCAGTACTTATATACAACCCAGTAGGCTTTAACTTTTAAACAGAGCAAAAAGAGATAGAGAATGACTAGTAACTGAACTGGAATCACACCTAATAAAACGTTTCTGAACCACAGTTTCAGTGAGCCAAATGACAACGTGGCGGCCGGCTGGGATGTCCTAACTATGGAAGGACCTGGGGAAAGAGTATTTCCCGGACCGACAGAGGGCAGCCTCTATGGCCCCCAGTGGGCCACAGGTCATGAGCATGGAAGCTCAATCCTGCTGGGGCCCATGGTCACTGCCATGGGGGTGCCTGAACACTTGCAGGGCCCTAATTGGCAGCACTTCTGCCACAACTGGAAATGCTGCCAGAAGAAGTTCATTGGGCACCTTGACTCCTTCTGGGTGCCCTATAAAAAGAGCCAGTCACCACCACTCGGGAGAAAGTGGACAAAGCTTGTGCAGAGGAGTGGAAGCGGAAGGACTGGCTAAAAGAAGGGACTTTGCTTTATCTTGTGCGGTAAAGTGCAAATTGTAAATAAGCTAGGTGTTGTGTGGAAATTTGTGTCCTACCTGTCTGTGTCAGGGGTTAGCGTGGCTGTACGCCCCCAACGGCATCACAACAGGTTTAACCACCCTGCCAGTTTTTTTTTTTTTTTTCTAAAAGAACTAGCAGAACTAGAAGGAAGGCTATATAAGGGTCGAGTAGCATGTGAGTGTGGCACTACACCTAAGGGCAAATGTGGAACTACAGGAGAAGTGGGCTGCAAACTGGAGAAACTGCTGCTTCACTTGGGGTGTCAGTGGGTTGATTAGGTTTCTGCATGGGTTAATCTTGACAATGTATCCCACTTTTTACCAGATAAGGGGGCAGAGTTGGAGAGCACGAAATCTGACAACTGCCACCATCGGTGAAGCAAATGAGAAACTAACATCCTTGACATGGGCATTTAGGTAACGTCTCCTGTACCTGCAGAGCTGATACGATTCTGTTTAATTTCTTCATCATCTGCAAAACTACAGACTGCATGTACAGTCTGGAAAAGAGTTGCATGAAGATGCAGAAACTGTATCAGTCTCGTCGGGATCTGCATCTGAGAGGTTCAGAGGCAAAAAGCTAACATCCAATAGCAAGTTCCTATGTACCACTCTCTCATGTCCCAGTTTATCCTTAATCTTATAAACACGAGTTTGGGGATTTCCATCGACAACAGTAAATACTGTGCTCTCCCATTTGTCATCCACTTTTTTTTTGCCTCGCCCATTCTTGTTAGCCACAAGCACATGATCACCAGGTCTGAGGTACGTGCCTTTGATCTTTTTGTTGTATTGCTGTGCATGATGATGCTACACATGTAAGGAATGTTGCTGAGCAATATGAATTGCATTTTGCAAATCAGAGAGTAAAGTCTTTGCATATGTACCATAATCAACTACAACAGGGTCCTGCAAGAGTTTGAATATAACATTCACTGGTCGTCTTAGAACACAACTAAACATAAGAAAATACTGTGGTTTCATGCACTGTAGCATTGTACGCAAAAATTAATGTCTGAATCTGCTGAGGCCACAAGTGGTTTCTCTTAGAGGCAGGGTAGAAAGCATGTTTCCAATTGTACGATTGAACTGTTCTGTCCCTCCATTACCCATAGCATTGTATGCAGTCGTGTGGGACTTAGATACTCCTGACAGATGAAGCAGTTCAGATATTAGTTTACACTCAAAATTTGCACCCTGATCATTGTTTATCTTTTCAGGAAACCCATAAACACAAAATACATTATCCCGAAATTTTCAGCAATTTGCTTTGTTGTTTAGTTAGCACAGAGGAATTCATGAACCAGTTGTGTGAAAAGGTCTGTAACCACAAGATCTTTGCTTGTGATCCTCTACCAACCAGAAACCAAGGGTAACCTACTCTATTGGAGCAGAAGTCCTGATATTCTCTAAAGGTGGTCGTCCAGCAAGCTTTTGACATCTCTGACAGCATTTGACATAGACGTCGATGTCATTTTCCATATCAGACCAGAAATAAAGCTGCCTGGCCAGGTACAATTTTCAAGCCTGTCCTTGATGTCCTGCCAGATCATGGATGCCAGATAGTGCTTTGTCCATCAAGAATAAGGAAGATCATACTGAACTTTTTTTTCTTACCTTGCACAGGGTGTTTAATCACGCTGTACAAAATGCAGTTTCTAAGTTCTAACCCATCCCATTGTTTCAACAACCTGAAGACCTATGAATTCACATCATGTCTTTCCCTTCATAAAGGTCATCTCTTCCTGATCACAAAAGGTAGCACCTTGGAAATGACAGGGTCATTTTGTTGTGCATGTTGAAGCTGTTGCTATGTAAATGCAGGAAAAAAAACTCCTGGGCAGTGGAAACTGATGGACATGCTGCACTAGAGTAAATGCTCTAAACACATGTACCTGTTTCCCAAATGTGTAATGAATGACACAAAGTCCAAATCTCTCTTCATTAAAAAAAAATGCTTAATTTGAGTGTCCGGCAGAAGATGTGAACTGGTCTTTTCAATTATTTGTGGCAGGGCAAGTCAATCTCAACATATCCTGCATTGTTCCTTCTGCTACTTTCTCAGCTTCATGTAATAATTGACAGTATGATTCCTTTAAAAGTCCGTGGCTGATTGACTTTGTAAAAGGGTCTTGACTTAATGCATCTGCTATGACATTTTGTCTGCCAGGTATATGTTTATGGTCAAAAGTAAAAGATATCAGACACCCAGTGCTGCTCACATGCATCAAGTTTGGGCTTATTTAGCAGATATGTAAGTGGGATATTAGCAGTCCATACTGTAAAGTTGTGACCTTGCAACAAATGAGTGAATTTCTCATTTTAAAGCCACAAATTCTTGTGTATATGCTGAATACCTTCTTTGTACTGCACTTAAGGTCTTACTTTCAAAAGCAATTGGTCTACCCTTCTCTTCACTAGGAACAACCTAGGAAAGGATATCACTAAGCCCATTAAGAGATGTACCTACAGAAAAAACGAATGGTTCATTGAACTCTGGGTGCGCAATCATAACTGATTCAAGAAGCTGTGTCTTTAGTGAGTGAAAAGTGGAATTACATTCTGGAGTCCAATCAGATGGTGTGAGTGAACGAAAAACATCCTGACTTTCCCTGTCCTTGGCAAATGATCCTCTTCATTTCTGGCCTGCTGTTAGTGCCTAACAAACGCCTATCTGTGCTAGAGCAATTAGGAATAAAGTGCTGGTAGTAAAATACTATGTCCAAAAATGGTTTAATTCTGCATACAGAGGGTGTGTAGCCATCACCTTCCTTTAGATCTTGTGTTGTTAAATTAGCAATAACTTACACCTTAGAAGGATCAACTGAAACACCAGTGCTATCAATAATGTGACCAAAGAATCTGTCAGTTGTTCACATAAAGTGACACTTCCTAGGGGGAAATTCAAGGTTATTCTCCCATAGCCTTTGGAACATAACCTGAAGATGGCAAAGGGCATCTTTTTCAATTAGAGAAAAAATTAAGAGATTGTCCAAGGAGCATAGCAGCTTAGTGAAATTCAGATCAGCCAAAATACTGAGTATTATCCTAATAAAAGAGGCAGGACTATTACACAACCCTTGAGGCATTCTATTGTTTTCATGTAATCCCAGAGGTGATATGAAGGCAGTGTATTTTTTATCCTTTTCATGGATGGAAATGTTGTACTATACGGAAGTAAGGTCCATTGTGCTAAAAAAAGATTTTTCTTCTAAAGCAGCCAAGCGGACTGCTGTATGAGGCAATGGGTGGAAATCTTTAAAAGTTCTTGCATTCAGCCAACAAATGCTACTGCAAATTTGAAGATTACCATCCTTCCTCCACAGCATCACCAAAAGCGATGCAAACTCACACACTGACTTCCTGATTATGCCCTTTTCTTCAATCTCAGCTAAAACATGCCTCAATTTCTGATAATTTGCAGGGGGCACCCTATGGTATTAAAGACAAAATAGATGGTCATTATTTAAACGGATACGATGCACAAAACTCTTAGCTTCTCCACAGTCCAAAGGATGTTTCGAAAAGATGTCTCAGTACTCTATCAGTACTCATGTAATCTTTTCTTTTGTGGGGCTACTGATCTGGCAGCCTTCAACATTAATATCAATAAGTGTTAAATAGTGCGTGCGTCAAACTGGTGTGTATGCGACACCAAATCCTAATCCCCGATAAGAAGGATGAAGCAGACCAGAATGAATGTAGGATGACTCAATTAACTGCTGAACGTTTCAAAGGAAGGATTTGTTGCAATGGCTTTGTAAAGCTAAATATTTGCAGATAAATGTGTGTGTATGTGGTTTCTGAAACAGAACAAAAACAATAACATAAAATAACTGTCACAAAAATAAAAGCCCACAGAACGCTAAAAAACAGGTAATACCCAAAAAGGTCAGTAGATGGCGGCAGAACCTAACAGAGCGCTTTGACGTGCCGTCGTTAGCAAAGGCACTAAATAATAATAACACAGTAATTTTATTTATGTAGCGCCTTTCATACACTCAAGGGCACTTTACAATTCAATACAAGACAGTAGAAATTACAATAAAAAAAATAAAATAAAATAAAGTAAAAGTTACCAAATGCGTGCAGACATGGACAAATCACTACTTAAACGGCGATTAATAAGTCTGTTTTATAGAAACTCTTATATATTAATAAAGAAACTACATTTCTCAAAGTACATCATACAGTTTTAAACGGTAAACCAAAGTTGAACCTAATTTGACGTAAAGGATTGTCTGAGAACATGCTAGTAAAACATTGTTCAGAGCTTAATCATTATTTGCAGAAATTGTTATTTTTCTAATAAAATTAACAACAAAGCGTTTAACTTACATCAAACAGAAGCACATAAAGTCAACAGATAATTGAACAAATGCGCCAACATGAAGACCCCTGGAAGTAAAGCTTATATGCATATCAGATACAGAAATAACACGTGTGCATGCATGCATATAACCTGTGAGCGTGATGACGCAACATACAGCACGCTCAGACATTTGTACAACAAGCCCAAACTCAGCAAGTGTAGATGTAGTACCAGGATGGAAACTATGGCACTTTCGAGATGGGCCTGGGTTTTTGTTGTCTGGTTGCATAAAAATGCCCTGTAATGAGTACAGCTTGGAGAAATTGGGGACTTAGTTGGTAGTTTCCCCCACAACAAGTATTCATGCCTAGGAGGAAGGGTTACAGCTTGTTTTAACACTACAGTCCCAACCTTATTCGACTTCTTCCCATTTTTCCATCGGTCAATACAGGTCATTATATTACAGTTTTTTCTGATTACTTAAGCACATTTTTTGCAACTATTGGCTATTTTTGCAAAACTCTACACACAAATAAGAAAACCTTTCACCCAATAATCAAAACATTGTAGTTCTCTTGCAAAAGCGAACATAGCTAGATTAACTCTTCACACCTTCGTAAAAATGGTGTTTTCGTATCAAACAGTACACACAAGCCATCATCTACTAAGCACACAATGCGACAACTGCACACTGATGGTATGAATACAAAACACATCTGGCTTTTGCTTTCTCTGTGCACAGATGTCAATTTGAGGTCATACTTTTGTCATAGTGTCATGTAAACATAGAAGGATCCAAACTTCAAGTATTGGTGTTTATTCACACTCATCAAAACCAAGACAAAGTCAGAACACAAAATAGTAATTTCACAAAAAAAAAAAGGAAAAAAAAAAGACAATCAGCCTACATCATGTCGTCTTTTTGGGTCCGGCCACAAAATTTCGTCCACATTGCATGCGATATCCTCCAGTCCAAGGCACCAGGGAAAATGTCTCCTTGAATGCCGTATCCAGGCCTGACATGATGTCTGGTCAATATCTCCACATGCCTCCTCCATTGCCTGTAAAAGGGCTACCTGTTGATGAGGATGACGGTCGTACACTTTCCAGCGCCAGGCAGAGAAGAACTCCTCGATTGGATTTAAGAATGGAGAGTATGGAGGGAGGTTGAGTGCCATGAAGGATGGGTGGTCTGTATACCAGTTGCGGACCAAAGCAGCCCTATGGAAACTAACATTGTCCCATATTATGACATATCGGGTATGCTCTGGTCTCTGAACAGTGAGCATGTCATGTAAGGTGTCCAGGAATGCAATAATGTGTGCAGTGTTGTATGGGCCTATGGTTGCATGATGGTGAACAACACCATTTTGGCTTATAGCTGCACACATGGTTATGTTACCACCACGTTGTCCTGGGACATTGATGATGGCACGGTGTCTAATAATGTTCCTGCCACGTCTCCTGGTTTTACTGAGGTTAAAACCGGCCTCATTATAAATCTCATTATATGCAGATGACATGGTACTGTATATATCGGACCCAGAAAATTCTGTGCCTGCAGTCTTAGCAGCACTCACAGAATTTCAAAAGCTCTCTGGTCTCAGAATTAATCTGAATAAAAGTGTACTCTTTCCGGTGAATTCGCAAGCATATAATATTAGATTAGACACCCTTCCTTTTATCATTGCAGAACAGTTTAAATACCTCGGGGTAAACATCACAAGTAAACATAAAGCTCTTTATCAAAAAAATTTCGTCGTCTGTATGGAAAAAATTAAACAAGACTTGCATAGATGGTCAACCCTTCATCTCACACTAGCTGGAAGAATTAACACTGTTAAGATGAATATTCTTCCTAAGCTCCTTTTTTTATTTCAAAACATACCAATATACATTAATAAATCGTTCTTTTATTGCACTAAATGAAACATGGCTGAATTCAGATGCCGCGTCAGTTTTAATCGAATCTGCGCCTCCGGATTACAGTTTTACTCATTCAAACCGCCAGGGAAAAAGGGGGGGCGGATTGGCTAACATTTACTCGAGCCGATTAAAATGTAAAGATGTCAGTTTTGGTAAGTTCAAGTCCTTTGAGTATCTCGCCGTTGTTATTCATGGAGATTCTCAAGTTCTAATACTATCCGTGTATAGACCTCCTAAATATAACGTGTCGTTTTTTGAGGAATTCTCTGACTTAATGTCAATTTTAATTACTAATTATGACACACTCCTAATAGTTGGCGACTTTAATTTTCATATAGATAATCAGTGTGATCTAAAAGTAAAAGAATTTATGAACCTCGTGGATTCTTTTGATTTGAGACAACTCATAAATCAGCCTACACATAAAGCAGGTCATACATTAGACTTAGTGATTACTAAAGGACTGAAAGTTGATATAAAACAGATCATTGATATTGGTCTATCAGACCATTTTCTTCTACTTTTAATATAGAAATAATGATAAAAACACTCATGAGAAGCATATTGTTAAAAACGCTTCTTTGATTCGGCAGCAGCTTTAAAACTTACAAACATTTTAAGCAATCAGTCCGTTTATAGTGCCAGCTATAATAGCGAGGACAATGTAAATAGTAAGGTGGAAAGATTTAATTCTAAAGTGAGAGCTGCTGTTGACATAGTTGCACCTGAAAAGACAGTGAAAAAATCTTCTAGCATTGTTATACCATGGAAGACCCAAAGAGTGTCTGATTTAAAGAGAACATGCCGTAGAGCTGAGCGTCAATGGAGGAAGAGTAAACTTACTATCCACCACGAAATATTAAAAGTCAAAATAACAGAATACAATAACACTGTCCGTCTTGAGAGACGCTGCTATTTCTCTAATATTATAAATAACAATGCTAGTAATCCTAGAGTCTTATTTTCAACAATTGATCACCTACTAAACCCAGGTAGCTCAAAGGAATGCCTCCTAAGTGCTTCCAGTGAAACCTGTGAGGCTGTCGCTGTATTCTTCAATCAAAAATTAATGATATTAGAAATAACATAGTATATCTCCCCAACACTAAGGATCCCCTAAACCCCAACATCCTGTTATAAACAAATTAAACTCTTTCACTAGGATAGATTTACCTGATTTACAAAAATAATATCTCAATTAAAACCCTCCACCTCGTCCTTGACCCGATACCAACAAGGTTTTTCAAAGAAGTATCAGGCGTGCTAATTGATAATGTTCTTGACATAGTAAATTCGTCACTAGATACTGGGGTCTTCCCAGACTGTCTTAAGACTGCTGTAGTTAAACCCCTACTTAAGAAACATAATCTTGACCCTCAGCTCTTGAAAATTTTAGACCCATCTCTAACTTGCCCTTCTTAAGTAAAGTTCTAGAGAAGGCAGTCATTATGCAGTTAAATGACCACCTAAATAAACATGCTATTCTTGATAAATTTCAGTCAGGTTTTAGAACAAATCACAGCACAGAAACTGCACTCGTTAAAGTAGTAAATGACTTGCGGGTAAATGCAGACAGAGGCCATTTATCTGTTCTCATCCTCTTAGATCTGAGTGCTGCATTTGACACCATTGATCACAACATTCTTAGAAATCGCCTTAGTCAATGGGTGGGCCTCTCTGGCAGTGTCTTAAATTGGTTTGAATCCTACCTGACAGGGAGAAAATATTTTGTTAGTTGTGGGAATTACAACTCGAAGACACATGATATCCAATATGGTGTTCCACAAGGCTCTATCCTGGGTCCGCTGTTATTCTCAATCTACATGCTTCCGTTAGGTCAGATTATCTCAGGGCACAACGTGAGCTACCACAGCTATGCTGATGACACACAGCTGTACTTATCAATAGCACCTGATGACCCTGATTCTATTGATTCACTAACACAATGTCTGACTAGTATCTCAGAATGGATGAATAGTAATTTTCTCAAGTTAAATAAAGAGAAAACTGAAATTTTAGTGATCAGCAATAATGGATACAATGAGGCTATTAGAAATAAACTGGATACATTAGGATTAAAAGTCAAGACGGAGGTAAAAAGCTTAGGGGTGATTGTTGACTGTAATCTGAATTTTAAATCACATATTAATCAGATCATTAGGACAGCATTTTTCACTTAAGAAACATAAGTAAAGTTAGACCTCTTTATCACTGAAAGATGCTGAGAAATTAGTTCACGCGTTTGTTTTCAGTCGACTAGATTACTGTAACGCACTCCTCTCAGGACTACCCAAAAAGATATAAATCGTTTGCAACTAGTGCAGAATGCAGCTGCTAGAATCCTAACTAGGAAAAGAAAATCAGAACACATTTCTCCAGTTTTGATGTCACTACACTGGTTACCTGTGTCATTCAGAATTGACTTTAAAATTCTGCTTATGGTTTATAAAGCCTTAAATAATCTCGCCCCATCTTATATATCGGAATGTCTGACACCTTATATTCCAAATCGTAACCTCAGATCCTCAAATGAGTGTCTCCTTAGAATTCCAAGAACAAAACTTAAAAGAAGTGGTGAGGCGGCCTTCTGCTGTTATGCACCTAAAATCTGGAATAGCCTGCCAATAGGAATTCGCCAGGCTGATACAGTAGAGCACTTTAAAACACTGCTGAAAACACATTACTTTAACATGGCCTTTTTATAACTTCATTTTAATCGTAATTTAACTTAATCCTGATACTCTGTATGTTCAATTCATCATAACAACTATTCATGGTGGCTCTAAAATCGGTACTGACCCCTACTCTCTTTTCTGTTTCTTTTTCCGGTTTCTTTGTGGTGGTGGCCTGCGCCACCTCCACCTACTCAAAGCTTCATGATGCTCCAACAATGATGGACGGATTAAAAGGAAGAAGTCTACGTGACCATCATCATCATCAAGCCCTTCCGTGAGAACCCTAAATCCAAAGAGGACTGTTTCATTTATGTTAGGTAGAATGCCCAGAGGGGACTGGGCGGTCTCATGGTCTGGAATCCCTACAGATTTTATTTTTCTCCAGCTGTCTGGAGTTTTTTTTGTTTTTCTGTCCCCTGGCCATTGAACCTTACTCTTATTCGATGTTAATGTTGATTTATTTTTTATAATTATGTCTTTCATTTTTCTATTCTTTAATATGTAAAGCACTTTGAGCTACTGTTTGTATGAAAATGTGCTATATAAATAAATGTTGTTGTTGTTGTTGTTGTTGTTCTTTAAGCAATTAGATTCAACAATAACCTCATTTATTTGGAATTCTAAACATCCACGCATCAAAAGAGCGACCCTACAAAGACAAAAGGCAGAAGGCGGCATGGCTCTACCTAACTTCCAGTTTTATTACTGGGCGGCAAATATACAGTCGATAAGAACCTGGAAACAAATAGAAGAACATACACAGGCATGGACCGCAATAGAAGTAAAATCCTGCAGTACTTCTTTGTATTCCTTGCTTTGTGCTCCAATAAACACACGTTATCAGCAATACACTAATAACCCAATTGTGCTCCACTCACTTAGAATCTGGAACCAATGTAGAAAGCATTTTAAGACGGAGAAGCTTCTTTCTGTGGCACCCCTGCAAAAGAACCACCTCTTTCAACCCTCACAAACATATGCAGTTTTAATATCTGGAAAAAATTTGGAATTAACTTGCTTAGAGACCTTTATATAGACAACGTCTTTGCATCCTATGAACAATTACGTTCCAAATTTAACATTCCAGCTACAAATTTCTTTCACTATCTTCAAATCAGGAACTTTGTTAAACAGAACCTTCCAGATTTTCCTCATCTTGCACCCTCATCCACGCTGGAAAAATTATTGCTCAATTTCAAGGAGTTAGACTCCATCTCTACAATATATAAAATCCTTTTACAATCCCTTCCTTTCAAAGATCCAAGAGGACACTGGGAAAATGACCTCTCAATTAATATATCAGAAAAGGAGTGGAAAGTAGCAATGCAGAGAATTCACTCAAGCTCCATATGCTCAAAGCATACAATTATACAACTCAAAATTATATATCGAGCACATCTGTCTCGACTAAAACTCTCCAAAATGTTTCCAGGGCATGATCCAACCTGCGAACGTTGCAACCAAGCCCCAGCCTCACTAGGTCACATGTTCTGGGCCTGCTCCAAATTAACATTATTCTGGACAAAAATTTTTAATTACCTCTCAGACAGTCTTGGACTCACAATCCCTCCTAACCCATTAACAGCTGTGTTTGGGGTTCTTCCAGAGGGTCTTAAAGTGGAGAAAGACAAACAAACTGTGATTGCATTCACTACACTGTTGGCACGCAGACTTATTCTGATAAACTGGAAGAACCCAAACTCTCCTCTTTTAAGTCAGTGGGAAACTGATGTGTTATATTATTTAAAATTGGAAAAAATCAAATACTCAGTTAGAGGATCTGTGCAGACTTTTTCAAAACATGGCAGGATCTAATCAGTAATATTTTGAAATGATTTTATAAAGCACAGAGAATTTGTTGATTTAGGTATTTTTAAAAGCCTTAAATTTTACACCGTTTGGCTTGCTCTCTCTCTCAAGGGTGGGGATCGATCTGTTCTTAGCATAATTCTTTTTTTGTAAAAACTTGATTGCTATGTATTGATTGTAATAAAATTAATAAATAAATAAATAAAAAAAATAAATAAATAAATAAATAAATAAAACCGGCCTCATCTACAAAAAGTAGCTCATGTCCCATGGCATCTGCTTCTAGTTCCATCACCCTCTGGACAAGACAAAACAAATGCAACACATCAGGCCCATGTACAGCACTACAGTATGCACTTCCAAATTCAGAACCAATGACACTATAGCTTACCTGCACATAGTCATATCGCAGTTGCTTTACACGTTCTGTGTTTCTCTCGAAAGGAACTCTGTAAATTTGCTTCATTCTTATTCTGTGGTGCGCAAGTACACGACTTAGTGCAGAAATGCTTGCACTGTGTATATTTTGAAACATGGTGTCATTATCAATTATGCGCTGCTGTATTTCGCGCAGTCTTATTGCATTATTGGCAATCACCATGTTCACTATATGGGTCTCTTGCTCTGGAGTGAACATTCTGCCTCTGCCCCCAACATCTGGACGTCTAGCAATTCTGTAAAGTAACAATTTCAGTATTTTTGCATGTATGGTACTGTTGTGTTTCTCATTAGAGTATGGCAGTGCTACAAAGTACTTACCGATTCTCATTTCGAAATGTCCTAATGATGCTTGCCACAGTGTAGCGGCTCAATTTAGGCTGAACCCGTTGGCCAGCTTCCCTCAGGGTCATCCCATGGTTGATGACATGGTCCACTATTGTAGCTCTGATGTCATCAGTTATTCTATTTCTTACTCTTCTTACCCTTCCTCTTTTCCCTCCTCGTCCTTTTCTTGCTCCTCCTTGTCCTCTTCCTCTAACTTCCTCTAACCCTCTCGCTTCTTCACCTCCACGTCCTCTTCCTCCAACTTCTTCACCTCCACGTCCTCTCCCTCGGCCTCCTCGGCCTCCTCTGATTCTCACTCTTCTCACTCTTACTGCTCCTTCCATTGTACTCCACATAGACAGCTTACCTGTGGCTTATTTATAGTGCTTAGGCTGATTGCAAAGTGAACTAATTATCTAAAACAGTTTTCACATGTGAAAGTGTGCCAGACAGTTGGCAAAATAGTTTTAATGATAGCCATACATGTGTATAATTTTGCTAGGAGTGTGTTGGAAATTTGGTAATTGAGTGTAATTTGTGTTTAAAGTTCTGCAAAAAGATTGCTGTGCAGTGAATTGTGCCTACAGTTTTACAAAGTGTGTGTTACAAAATTGCAAACTGAGTGCAAAGCAGTGTTTGTGCTTTTAGTTTTGCAAACTCAGTGAGTGGTTTTGCTATAAGTATTAATAGTTTTAGAAATTGTGAAATAAGAATCACAGTTAGGGTTTAAGCCATCAGAAAAAAAAACTGTAAGGAACTGTTCTACATCAGGGTGCTAATGGGCACCAGTCCTTGAAGTATGGTCCCTGTACTCACTATGGCTTTTCTTGTGATGAAGCAAATATCTGATGACACTTGTGCCCAAAATGAGATCAACATGCTGGCCTGGTATTCATAGAGTAGGAACAGCACCGGTGACGCCAGACAGACACATCTCTGAATCATAAATACCTTCAGGATGTGTCTGTTGACCGCCACAGCCAATCAAAACAATGTTCTCTGAAGGCTGTATCATTTCTGGTAAAAGTCCAGCATCCTGAAGCTGGTTAGCAGCAGTTATACTTATTGTACATGCCATGGAGAGTGAATTTAGTATCACTCAAAGCTTTTCATGACTACCAACAGTAATAGGAGTGTAAAACAGCTCACTGAAAGTTTGTACCTTTTGAGTTCTCTGAACAATCATTGTGCACCCCTCTTCTGCACAAGCAAGGCAGTCTATATATATATTTTCCTAATTACATTCTCTTTGGAGGGTATCTAGCTGTCTACTTACACTGTATCTCTGTAAGTGTGAGCAATTTCTTTTAAAGGTTTACCATTCTTCCGAGGAACCTCATTAGACAGTTGAAGTCCCTGATTCTTCTGGTAGGGACAGTTTTTCTTCCAGTGCCCTGGAGTGAAACATCTTAAGCACAATTTAGATTTTCTGCTGTGTGACAAAGTAGAATGCTCGGAATCATCACAAACCTTACAAGCCCTCTTGGTCTCGAACGGTGTATTTGTCAGAACCAGCCCCCTCCGAAACAAAGGAGCTTCTTTTATATCTGATTGCAAGACAAATTTAACATTTGACAAAGTTGCATCAGAAGACTGACTATGACCAGCTGTTTCTGTACTTGTACTGCTAAACTGCTCATATTTGCCTGCAGCTGGGCTGTAATGGAATGACTAAATTGCTCTGCTAGTTTTGTGATAAGTGTGCCTAAATTCTGAATAGTGTGAGTCAAAATGGGGAATTCATTACAATTTGTGGAATCCACTGTTGGTGTATTAATCTATCCAACTCTCCTCTATGGTGTTTCATCTGAACTTAAATAAACCCCCCTCCCCAAACTAAAGTGACTTTCATAAGTATCTTCTTTAGAAGGATTAGTTACATTTTGGTCTTTTCCCTTTAACCATTATATGAACAATAAAATCAATAGCAATACAACAGTTAAACTAAGTAAACTAATTAAACTAATGCAGAAAGTTATTATGCAATGCTAGGAAATAGAATAATTTACATAAATTAAATCATAACAGATATGCTGTAAAAACATTTTTTACTGTGTCAGTCTGTGGTAGTGTACCTTACATCTGACAGGCTTAGGTCTCTGTGTCCCATGGCAAACAAACTGGCAACAAACTGCTGAAAAGAGTCATGGCACCAATGTAGCCAGTCTCCACTGCACGCAACTTACAGCTGCACCCTGGCCTTGGGTCTGGTTAACCCTTAAAGTTTCTGTTTTGTGATTTGTAACATGCCGTACAAACTACCAGAAAGGAGTAATGCAACCACAATGGATTCCTTTATTTTTTTGGTATTTTTTTATTAACAGTCTAAACTGTAATGTTAAAACAGAGAACATAAACAAATGATTGAGCTTTGCAATTCTTCCTCCTCTCACAGTAACACAATGAACACTGGGAGAGGCTCATACTGATGATGTAACATTAACACAATAAACGGTGTAGGGAAATATAAAAGGGACATAACAGGAAAATATTCAACATAATAAATGTTATCAGGATTTGCTAAAGCTACAAATAACTAAAGTTAGTATTTTAGACACCTGTTACATATACCAGACCTTCATCTTCAATAATCAATCTTTCACTCTGTATAGCACTTTAAACAACAATGACTTTCAAAGAGAAAGCATGTTTGCCTAAACAATTAAAATATTCACACACTTTTTATCTCCCTCCCCCTATAATTATATAAATGTGTGCAATTAAAACCATCCAAAGGCACTTTCTGTTGTTCTCAGTTAATTTTCATACTTAGTCATTGACAGTCAAGTGCCCTGCCACGTACTCGTTGCTGGATGAGTAATGCAATAACACATGTTCGGAAGTAAAAATGTTAGGCTTGAATACACAATGGGCAGTCAGAAAATCAAGAATACACCTTATGAGAAGGATTTAGGAGTTGTAATGGACTCTAAGCTATCGACTTCCAGACAGCGTTCAGAAGCCATTAAGAAAGCTAACAGAATGTCAAGTTATATAGCACGATGTGTTACATTGAATTCTTGATCTTGCAACAGGTTTTAGTTGGAGTTTAAAAAAAAAAAAAGTTTTTCATGTTTCAACTATTATTTGATGCTGACAGACTCATGTCTGTAAGATTTTTTCTTGTTTTCTGTGAAGGAAGTTGTGCTATCTGTCTATATCTATCCATATATGTGTGTTCGTAACCAGTTAGAACACATGCATATTAATGTGGGTATGGTGTAAAACATTCTGGATTGTGTGACAATGTATTAAAAATCAAACTGAAATTTTATTCCTATAAGTATTCAGATGCTTTTATTGCAATCCAGATTGTAGTCTATGCATCGTCTTTTCTTTCATTATCCCAGAGATGTGTCTAGCTCTTTATTGGAATCCACCAGTAGCAAATGTTG
This sequence comes from Polypterus senegalus, assembly GCF_016835505.1. Lineage (NCBI taxonomy): Eukaryota > Metazoa > Chordata > Cladistia > Polypteriformes > Polypteridae > Polypterus > Polypterus senegalus. The sequence goes on from NC_053161.1 coordinate 162,958,226, forward strand.
TTTATTGGAAATGGTTTAGAAAGGCACATACCTTGTATTTAAGGTGAATATATATGGTCTAACAATTCACACAGCACATCAGGGATTGTCTTTAAACCTCTGTGATAAAATTGTTGTGAAGTATAGCACTATGAACTCAAAGTTTATGAAAAGGAAGAAATATGGACCCACCATGATTCTTTATGAGTTGGACATTCAGGAAAAGAAAGGCCTTGGTTTGGGAGGTAACCAAGGATGAAAGGTCACTCTAACCAAGCTTTTTAAGTTCAATGCTGAGTTGGGTTAACTTATCTGAAGGATGAACATCTAAGCAGCACTCCATCAATCAGGCACATATGTTAGACCGCTTGAAGTTTGCTGAACAATATTTAAAGAAACACATAGATGAAGTTTCTGAAAAAGTCTGAATGTACCATAATTAATCTCTTTGGGCAGAACTCCAAGCCCTGTGTCTGACAAAGTTCAGTCACTGCTCATCACTTGCCTGATTCCATCCTTATGGTGAAGCATGGCAGTGGCAGCATCAAGCTATGGGGACGATTCTCAGCAGCATGGATACAGAATTGATTAAAGGATGAACATAGCCAAATACAGAGAGGTCAGTGAAGAAAACCTGCTCTAAAGTAAACTCAGCCTCAGACTGGGATGATGGTTCATCTTTCAGCATGATAATGACATAAAGCATACAGTCCAAACAACACTGGCTTTACTTTGAGACAAGTCTCTGATAATTCTTGAGTGCTCTAGCCATAAAGGGGCTTAACCCCATAGAATAAATATGGAGAGACTTGAAGATGCCTTACAGATGCTTCCCATCTAATCAAACAAAGCCTGATGGGATCTGACAGGAAGAATGTGATAATCTGGCCATATCCAGTAGAGTAAAGCTTGTATAGGCTTATGCATGAAGCACAGAATTAATGGTGTGAATACTTATATGAATGACAAATTTCGGTTTTAGATTTTCTTCATTTATTTGCAAACCATTGTGCAAACATGTTTTCACTTTGTCATTATGGCTTATCTGTGGTGTGCTGGCGCCATGCCCAGGGTTTGTTTCCTGCCTTGTGCCCTGTGTTGGCTGGGATTGACTCCAGCAGACCCCTGTGACCCTGTAGTTAGGATATATCGGGTTGGATAATGGATGGATGGATGGATTATGGCTTATTGAGTCTGGATTGATGGACAAAAATGTCAAATTTGTACATTTAAAATTCAATTTAGGACACAAGATAAGTCTATAAAATGTGAAGGTCTTTGAATGTTTTCTGACTCCATTATACAGTATATATTCTTCTAAAAAACCTTTATATATAATTCTGCTTCAGCGCCATGTTGCTTCATACTTACTGTACATAGCTACTCAATCAATTAATTAATTTTTTAATTCATTCATTAGTTTCTTTAATGGTATGAACACTGTTTCACAATCTCAAGTTAACTGATTCACTTTCCACCTTTGGCATATGAGATCTTCAAAGTTACTATAAAATACTCAGTTCTACCACTAATGCTGAAGAGAATGACAGGAAAATATTAGATTATATGACAACTTATTATGTACAAATTATTACTTTACGTGACCTAAGCGAGGGTCCTGAGTCGTCGAGTGAATATCCTACCCCTCAATAATGCAGCATGCAAGGGTAAAAGAAAAAGTTAAAGACATAGTAGGAATAAAATGTCCAGGCAGTCCAGTGTGCAGGTGTACATTACATAGATACTGAGTAGAAGCTCAGGTCTGATTAGTGAGAATAACTGCATGTGGGAAAAAAACTGTTTAGGTGACATGTTGTTTTAGGTTTCACTGCACAAAGATGTTTGCAGGAGGGAAGTCTTTGGAACAGGTGATGGACTCGTATAGTACTTCAGTGATCGGTAAGTTATAGCCAATGATCCTTTCACAGGCTTTGATGATGTTTTGCAGATTGGCCTTAGCCTGAACAAAGACAGCACCAAACCAGACAGTTATAGATGATGTCAGAATGGACTCAATGATGGCTGTGTAGAATTGTACCGATATTACTTGAGGGAGAGTGAATTTCCTCAGCTGACGCAAAACGAACATTCTCTGATGGGCTTTCTTAATAATGCAGGTGGTGTTATGTTCCCACTCAAGGTTTTGTGACAGCACAGTGCCAATAAACTTAAATGATTCTGCAATCCCAACGGCTGAGCCATTTATGACAAGTGATAGGTGAGCAGGTGTCTATTTCCTGAAATCTATTATCATTTCCTAAGTTTTTCGAATGTTAAGGACTAAATTATTATGGTTGCACCACAATGTCATATTTTCCACCTTTTGTCTGTATATCAGGCCATTTGCAAATTTAAGAAGTTTGACGGACGAATTAGCAGAGATACAGTCATTTGTATAAAGTGAAAAGAGTAGTGGGGAAAGGACACATCCCCGTGGTGCACCAGTACTAAGGGTTAATGGGTCAGACGTATGTGCCCAACCGCACATACTGTTTCCTATCTGCAAGAAGGTCTATGATCCAATGGTAGATTGAACTGGTCTGGCTGAATTGGGTGAGTTTATTATCTATGAGTTCTGGGATGATTATATTTAAAGTGGAGATGAAGTCCACAAAAAAGATCCTCACATATATTCCGCTGAATTATCAAGCTGATGGTAAATAAAGCTCAGACCTAAACTCACTGCATCATCCACAGGACTGGTTGGCTCTGTGTGCAAACTGAAATGGGTCCATTAAGGCTTTTGTAGCATTCTTGAGATAATATAGAATAAGGCATTCAGAGGTCTACATTACAACCGAGGTTAAAGCTACTGGTCTCTAGTCATTCAGGCCTGTCATTGTTGATTTGTTTGCTACTGGAATGATGGTGGAGGTCTTGAAGCAGGCAGGGACAGCTAGCCCTACAGCTTTTTAAACATTTTTCTTTTTGAATAAGCTGCAGACATCTTTTGCAGTGATGACAGGAGGAAACTTCAGGTTCTGCCCACAGACATGCAGATTAAATGTATTGGGTATTGGTAAATTGGCCCGAGTGTGTGTGTGTGTGTGTGCACGTGAATATGTTTGTGTTCACCATGTGGTGAGCTGGAGCACTATCCAGGTGTTTCTTCCTTGCATCTGTTGATTGTTGGGCTAGGGTCCAGATACCTTTGCCATCCTGCCATGGATAAACAGATGGATGGATGTATGGATGAATGACTGCAATCTATTTTCATATAGAAAATAATGAGTAAAATTTCTGCTCTTCTCATAGATTTTTTTGGACCAAAGTTTTAGGCTTTTTTTTTTTTCTCATAAGGATGTCACGCACATTAATTGGTACACAGTTTAATGTATTTGCTCAGACTCTACACTTTCAGCAACAAGGATGCCAATTTAATCCTTACCTAACATGGACTGTGTGACTCTGAGCCATTTGCTTATTACTTGTTTGCTATCCAAGTATGAGGTAAATACAGCAATACATTCAGTCAAGAAACAGAAATATTCCATTAGTTGTGTAAAAAAAAAAAAATAATAATAATAATAAGTATTTCCAAATCAATCACCGGACATTCAAAGTTGGTCAATGGTTACAGAAACAAGCACCACATTGCCTCATGAAGGGTGAGGCAGAAGATACCTGGCAAGATGACAATGTCAGTCTTTCAAGCCATCTGATAAAGAAGAGGATCCTTACCACACAATGAACTGAGTATGTTATCTTTTTAAACAAAAGTGGCTTGGAGGCTGCATTAGTAACCCATTAGAGAAATGATTTTGCAAGGCTCAAGGGGAAACAAACTATAATCCAGGATTTAGTGGAATCTAGGAGGTTCCTGTCCCCAACACCTGATCTGATTCATTTGCCTGATCTTGGAGTAACCCTGGTAAAGGCATTGAAACTTTAACCTTTACAAGGAGAAGAGTAGAAGCAGAACCTTAGTGGCAGGAGGAAGACAAAGATAAAGAAAGAAGAGCTGGTGGTGCGAGTTCAAATGAAAAATTACAGGTGCATAAGAGGATAAATTCCATGACAGCACAGATTAATTTCGGGTGGGTGTAAAGCAGGAACATCTTGGCCTTGTGCAATTATCTTTATATCGGTATTCTGATGATTTTACACAACATTTCCTAGTATTTGATACAAATAGGGTAAATGGGGGATTTTATGCAATGCACATTTGCAGATTTTTTCTCATGTATGGTTAATGATGTGAAAATGTGGGACTTCATATTTCTTCCCTATTGATTTGTACCATTGTTATATGAGGGTGTAAAAAGAGAGCAACAAGCTCCGCAACAGAAGCATTATGTTTCAATTGTACATTGTGGCACCAATGTAACCAGTCTCCACCGCATGTGTCTAACAGCTGCACCCTGGCCTTGGGTCTGGTTAACCCTTAAAGCTTCTGCATTGTGTATATTGCTATTGTAAAAATGTTACAAAATGCTCCATTATAAACAAATAATGGCCAAACAATGGGATGATGTATACTATGTAATTGTGAAAGAAAAATGTCATAACAATGGAAAGTGAGGAAAAAAGAAATTATACTCAATGTACATATTTTCGTGAATAACTCTAATCTCAGCATTATAAACAAGGTTTGATTGTATTCCAAAAGAACTTGCACACAGAAAAATGTCTTAATAAGCAGGTTAGGAATATGTGATAATGAATAACTACAATCCATTTTCATATGGAAATAATGAGTACACTTTCTGCTCATGTTACAGAAGCTTTTTTTGCCCAGACGCTTTGGACGAAACGAATGCACTGTTTCCCCAAAGAGTTGTAAAATGGCAGTTACCTCTCAAGTGTACAATGATTAACAAGAAATAAGGTTAAAAAAACAACCTATGTGAAAAGTAAGTGACGCCTTTCTGAACTCCCGCTGGTGCATTCGCGCTTTGTTTGTCGGTCTGAAGCTAAACAACGAACTGAAGACGCGATTTCCTAAAGCCCGCGCAGACATTCCCTCTGCTGTGCTCTAGCAGGTCGTCGTTGTGTTCATATCAACGAATGAAATTCGCATTTAGCATTTATAATTATCTAAGAAGCATTGCTTAAGGATGTCTGGACGTGGCAAAGGAGGAAAAGGACTCGGCAAGGGTGGCGCGAAGCGTCATCGTAAAGTGCTGAGAGATAACATCCAAGGTATTACAAAGCCTGCTATTCGCCGTTTGGCTCGTCGTGGTGGTGTGAAGAGAATTTCTGGCTTGATCTATGAAGAAACTCGCGGAGTGCTCAAAGTTTTCTTGGAAAATGTTATCCGTGACGCTGTGACTTACACTGAGCACGCCAAGAGGAAGACCGTGACTGCCATGGACGTAGTGTATGCTTTGAAGAGACAAGGCCGTACGCTGTATGGCTTTGGAGGTTAGATGCCAGTCGATGCTATGTCCAAGTATATAAAAAAAACCAAAGGCTCTTTTCAGAGCCACCCACAGTTTCTATTGAGAGAGCTTTTATGTTTACGTTTTCTCCCCCTAGGCAATTGTTCTAAACCGCTTTAAATTGAAAGCAGTCAAGTAGCTTTGCAAGGGTATGCAAACGTAAAAGTAGAAAAGTTATGATTTTGCTGGCAGAACTGCGTCATGTACGGAGGAGCCTATATTCTTGGTCCCTTGATTTGGGCGTTTCTGGAGCGATCGATATGAAGGTGAGCTCTGAAAAAAACCTTTTTTTGTAGTATTTGGCACATTTTCTTAGCTTTGTTCAGGTTTTTTCCTGAATCAATTCGTCCAAAGGGTATATAAAACAATGAATCGAAATTAAAGCCTGCCAGCCCGATCACAACTTAAGTATCCACTGGATAGCCCACATATTCGGCGCTTGTTTACGTTTTCTCTCCAACATTTAAATTGAAAGCAGCCAAGTGGTTTTGCCAGAGAAATCTTTCAAAGGGTATACAAAACGAGAATGAATCGAAAGGGAGTTGTGATCGGGCTGGCAGGTTTTATGTATTCACTGGATAGCCCATACCTTCGGCGCTTTTTCGGAGAATGTACCAAATGTTTGTGTAGGATACAAGTGTTGAGGTACGCGAATTTAAGCGATGTTGAATAGCTTTCTCTCAAACAAGGTAGATGTGACCTGGATGGCAAAGCTATGCATTCACTGGTGACCCGGCAATGAAAAGTAACCGTTTTGCAGGAGTACTTACTGTACAAACTTCCCCTACTGTCCCAGAGCCAGTCAGTTTAGCTGTTGAGCCACTTCATTTAAAACATTTGAGAAAAGTAGTCATTAGGCTAACACCTTTACGCAAGGCAACTAGAACTTGACATGCCCAGTAATGTCAGTTTATTCAGGAAAGTACGGTGGATCTAGCGAACTAAGCTCTTTCGTAGAGAAGATAGGTGGCTCTGAAAAGAGCCGTTGGTTTTTGATAGAAAAGTCTATTTGGAGCTGGTGTACTTTGTGACTGCCTTAGTGCCCTCGGACACAGCGTGCTTAGCAAGCTCTCCCGGTAGCAACAGTCTCACAGCAGTCTGGATCTCCCTTGACGAAATGGTCGAGCGCTTGTTGTAATGCGCTAGGCGAGAAGCCTCACCGGCGATGCGCTCAAATATGTCGTTCACAAACGAGTTCATGATGCCCATTGCCTTTGAAGAAATGCCAGTATCGGGGTGTACTTGCTTCATCACCTTGTACACGTAGATGGAATAGCTTTCTTTCCTGGACTTTCTGCGTTTCTTCCCACCCTTTGCCTGGTTCTTAGAAACGGTTTTCTTGGAACCCTTCTTAGGAGCTGGTGCAGCTTTTGGTTCAGGCATTGCTACAGATTTCAGCGACGAAATTCGAATGCAGCGTTTCCGCGGTTTCCTGCTTTATGGCCTGTCATGCAAATCAGATGCGCTGCAGTGTTAGACTCGGGCACCAATGACGAGCGACTAAATGACTCCACGCCCCTTCCCCCAAACTGAACTGCTGTTGCGTTCAGAAGGGCGATAAAAAAATCGCGCGCGCAGTATTTTCATTGGGCCTTCTGTTTTCAAAACTGTACAGGAAGGAAGCTATTCATGTTTCTTTCTTTCTTTCTTTTTTTTTTTTTACACAATTCGTATTTTTCATTAGCATTAAAACAGTTAACGTATGTATATGGCGGATACAATATACATGATACCAGTTAGCATATCAGCCCATTCAAAGAAATCGTTAGACAAATAAACAATGGCAAGAAATTAAATTCATAAGGATAAAGGGGTAATAGCTCGGTCCTCTGTATGAGAAGAGGACTTCAGCCATTTAGAACAACATTTATTTTTAAGAATGTAAAAATTTTACTTGTCTATTAACGTTATATGCAGATTAATGTATCAGTCCCTACTGTATATTAAAATGGCATTAGCTTACTGTAGGCGTATGTAACCCAATTAATTTCGAGAGATCACGAAAATGTTCCCTTGGACTACAAGGAAGTAATGCAGAATAACGCAGGTTCGTTTCTCCGATCGGTGTATATGTAACCCTTTAAGCTTCTGCGTTGTGATTTGTAGCTTTCCGTATAAACCGATACGAAGGAGTAATGCAACCGCAATTGATTTCTTTATTTTTTATGTTTTTATTGACAGGCTGAGCTGAAATATTAAAACAGAGAACACAGAAAAATGATCGTTTAAGCTCTGCAGTTCTTCCTTCTCTCACAGTAGAAAAATAGAAGACTGGGAGAGGCTCACACTGATGATATAACATTAAAATAATAAACGGAGAAGAGAAATATAACAGGAAAATATACAACATAATGGATTTTACCAGAATTTGGTGAAGCTCTAGCTAATTAAACTTAGTATTTTAGATACCTGTTATATTCACCCACCCCTTCCAAAATTTACCAACATCCTGATAACCAACTATCTTTCCGATTAGACGCAAAACAAGATGGTCTGCTTTTCTGGCACAAGTATGAATGACAACTTAGTTATCTCTTTCAATTTGAAAGTTACCCTAAACAAAAAAAAAAATGGTTAAGTGGTACATGAAGTTGATCAGGCTTCATATCCCCTTGAATAATGTGACGCCTAATACAGCACATAGCACTTTGCCAAAATACACAATGTATCAGAAATATACTATACGGTGTGTGTATATATATATATATATATATATATATATATATATATCTATCTACTGTATATATATACACACACACACTAGGGGATTCTGCCCCCTGCTCGCTTCACTCACCCATCCCCGGGTTTGGTTTACCGGATATACAATTTGAAGAGATTGTTATTTTTATGGGAATTGTTACATATGCATAATTTTCATTTTTACTTTAAAACTTTTGTAAAAACAATACTTGTCCTTTATTTACGGCCCCGGACGTGGTTAAAGTTCTTTCTTGCAGAACGTACAACGCTGCTCACATTGTGAATGGAGGGCTGAACGCACGTTAAGGAGTTGCAGTCGGATAATATGCTGGCTTGTTGCTGCTGGCAAGCTGCATGCTCTGCTTGTCGCTTGTCGTTGTTTTAAGAGCTTTCCAACAACTTCTTGGTTAGATGTCCATTAACTTGTTTAAAATGTTGTCTCACTGCCTTGTCTCGCGTGACGTTAAAGTGACTCTCGCAGGACGTCAAACTGCAATTTCTTGGTGTCAGATTGTGCTTTGTCCATCAAAGAATAAGGAAGATCATACTGAACTTTTTTCTTACCTTGCACAGGGTGTTTAATCACACTGTACAAAATGCAATTTCTAAGTGCTAACCTATCCCATTGTTTCAACAACCCAAGGACCTTTATATTCACATCATGTATTTCCCTTCATGAAGGTCATCTCTTGCAGATCACAAAAGGTAGCACCTTGGAAATGACAGGGTCATTTTGTTGTGCAAGTTGAATCTGTTACTGTGTAAATGCATGAAAAAATCTCCTGTCCAGTGGAAATTGATGGACATGTGGCACTAGACTAAATGCTCTAAACTCTGCACCTGTTTCCCAAGTGTGTGAGAACTGACACAAAGCCTGAATCCCTCTTCATTAAAAAAAAAACTTAACTTGAGTGTCCAGCAGAGGATGTGAACTGGTCTTTCCAATTAGTTGGACAAGTCAATCTCAACATATCCTGCACTGTTCTTTCTGCCATTTTCTCAACTTCACGTAATAATTGACAGTATGGTTCTTTTAAAAGTCAGTAGCTATTTGATTTTGTAAAGGGGTCTCAACTTAATGCATCTGCAATGACATTTTGTCTACCACGTATACGTTTAAGGTCAAAAGTAAAAGATATCAGCTTAGACATCCAGTGCTGCTCACATGCATCAAGTTTGGGCTTAGTTAGCAGACAAGTAAGTGGAATATTAGCAGTCCATACCATAAAGTTGTGACCCTACAACCAATGACTGAATTTTTCATTTTAAAGCCATGAATTCTAGACTCTATGCTGGATACTCTCTTTGTACTGCACTTAAGGTCTCATTTGCAAAAGCAAATGGTCTATCCTTCTCTTCACCAGGAATAACCTGGGAAAGGACAGCACCAGGCCCATGTATCTACAGAAAAAAAATGAATGGTTCACTGAAGTCTGGGTGTGCAAGTGCAACTGATTCAAGGAGCTGTGTCTTTATTGAGTGACAAGTGGAATTACATTCTGGAGTCCAATCAGATGGTGTGAGTGAACTTTGGGCTTAAGGCAAAGCACCCCACGGCAAACAATCTGTCATTGATCTGATGAAAAGAGTTGTGGCACCAATGTAACCAGTCTCCATCGCATGTGCCTTACAGCTGCACCCTGGCCTTGGGTCTAGTTAACCCTTAAAGCTTCTGCATTGTGATTTGTAACATGCCGTACAAACTGCCACATAGGAGTATTGCAACTGTAACGGATTCCTTTATTTATTTATTTATTTATTTATGTGTTTATTTATTTATTTATTTATTTTTAGTATTTTTATTAACAGGCTGAACTGTAATGTTAAAACAGAGAACATTAAAAATTGACTATTCAAGCTTTGCTATTCCTCCTCCTCTCAGAGTAACACAACAGACACTGGGAGAGGTTCACTGATGATGTAACATTAACACAATAAACAGGGTAGGGAAATATAACAGGAACATGACAGAAAAACATATAACATAATGAATGTTATCAGGATTTGGTAAAGCTACAAATAATTAAACCTTTAGACAGCTGTTACATATACCAGATCTTCATCTTTTACAATCAAATCTTTCACTCTGTACAGTATAGTGACTTAAACAACAATGACTTTTAAAGAGCAAGCATGTTTGCCCAAACAGTGTTCTAACATCAAACTAGTCAGCACAAAGAAATCAAGGAAGAGGACTATAATCATAATAATAATACAAAATAAGAATAAATAATAATTTGATGTGTACAATTAAAATATTTACTCTCTTATAATCTCCTTCAGCTTCTAAATATATAAATGTGTGCAATTAAAACCATCCAAAGGCACTTTCTGTTGTTTTCAGCTATATTTCGTACTTGATCCTTGACAGTCAAGTGCCCGGCCGTGTACTCGTTGCTGGATGAGTGATGCAGTAAAACATGTAAGTCAGCAGTCAGTTAGTTCTGAAAGGTAGTCCCATAGGAAGCCTTTATGAAAGCTAAATTAAAGCATTCTACTGCAGGAAACTATTGTATATGTCTGAAGATGCAGAAGAGGAAAGACTGGTGGTAAGCTGCGTGCCAATGTTAAGACTCATTCTTCTCAAGCTGGTTTACAGTTCCCTGTTGGTCGTGTTTACACCGAACGTCTGGGCACTGGTGCTCCCATCTGCTTGGTTGCTGTGCTCGAGTGCCTGACCACTGAAATTCTTGAGTTGGCCGGTAATGCAGCCTGCGACAACAAGTTGACCAGAATCATTTCTTGTCACCTGTAGCTGGCAGTATGTAACGATGAAGAGCTCAATAAGCTGCTAGGTGGAATGACCATCATTCAGGGTGGCGTATTGCCTAACATTCAAACCTTGCTCTTACCTAAGAAGACCAAGAAACCCATCATGAGCAAGTAAGCTGCTGGGGTGATTCGTTTCTAAATGTCATTGGCTCTTTTCAGAGTCACTAATCTATTCCAATAGGAACATTTTACATTGAATTCTTGATTTTGAAACAGGTTTAAGTTGGAGTTAAAAAAAATAATAATTTGTCAACCGTTAAGTGATGATGGCAGACTAATACCTGTAAGTTTTTTTCTTATTGTTTGTGAAGGAAGTTATGCTCTTTATCTTTCCATAAATGTGTGTTTGTAATCAGTTATAACACATGCATATTCATGTGTGTATGTTGTAAAAACGTTCAGAATTGTGTGAAAATGTATTAAAAATCAAACAGGAATCTTATTCCAATAATCAATCCAGATCCCTGAGATGTGTCTAGCTCTTTACTGGAATCCATCAGTAGCAAACTAAGTTGATTGGACATAGTTTAGAAAGGCACATACATATTTAAGTGGACTATATAAGGTGGCTATATAAGGTCTCACAAATCACAGAGCACATTGTGAAGCATAGATGAGGACAATGATAATGGTATAAAACCATTTCTAAAGCTTTGATTTTTACCACAAGGACTATGAACTCAAAGTTTATGAAAAGGAAGAAATATGGACCCACCACAATTCTTTTTGAGTTGGCCATTCAGGAAAAGAAAGGCCTTGGTTTGGGAGGTAACAAAGGACAAAAGGTCACTCTAACCAAGCTTTAAAGGTTTACTGCTGAGTAGGGTTAACCTATCTGAAGGATGAGCATCTAAGCAGCACTCCATCAGTCAGGCACATATGTTAGACTACTTGAAGTTTGCATAACAATATTTAAAGAAACATGAAGAAAAAGATTCTGAAAAAGTCTGAATGTACCAGAATTAATCTCTTTGGACAGAACTCCAAGCCCTGTGTCTAACAAAGTTCAGTCACTGCTCATCACTTGCCTGATTTCATCCTTATGGTGAAGCATGGCAGTGGCAGCATCAAGCTATGGGGCCGATTCTCAGCAGCATGGACACAGAATTCATGAAAGGATGAACATATCCAAATACAGAGAGGTCCATGAAGAAACCTTCTCTAGAGTGCACTCGCCCTCAGACTGGGGTGATGGTTCACCTTTCAGCATGGGATAATCTGGCCATATCCAGTAGTGTAAAGTTTGTATAGACTTACGCCTGAAGCACGGAATTAAGGATGTGAATGAGAAATTTCAGGTTTTTTTATATATTTGCAAGCCATATATATATATATATGGCTGCTTCAGTGTCACGTTGCTTCATGCTTACATAGTTACTCAATCAATTCATTAATTTTTTCACTCATTCATTCGTTTCTTTAATGGTATGAACACTGTTTCACAATCTCAAGTTAAATGATTCACTTTCCACCTTTCACATATGAGATCTTCAAAGTAACTGTAAAATACTCAGTTCTAACACCAATGGTGAAGAGAATGGCAAGAAAATATTAGATTATATGTCAACTTATTATGTACAAATTATTACTTTAGGTCACAATTACATACAATTAATGTCTCTATGAATGATTTAAAATCCTACAATCGTGAAAAAAAAGCTACTGCTTTCTCAAAATGACATACAGATTTGCACTTACAGTACTAAAGTGGGTGCACTATGGTCTAAAACTCTTACTACTGTGGAGCTACAGTTCATGTATGTGGCATGGATGTTGTCATAGTTTTATTTTAAATAAATGTCCTGAAGTCGCTCTGTGCAGTTTGTTGTAAATAAACAAAGATTTGTTAAAGAGCATTGAGTGAACTCTCTACTTCAGTCAGTATGACTAAGTTAAGAGACTGATTGGCTTATAAAGACTTAAATCAGAAAGACACTAAACAAATAGTAAATCAGAATCAGAATCAGAATTAGAATTCACTTTCTTGGCCTAGTACACTAATGTGTACTGGGAATTTGTCTAGAGCTGGTGCAACATATGGGGACAACACAGAATAGAAAACAGAAATTTAAGAAGATAAAATATAAAATAATACAATGTGATTGTAAGAAAGGCAGAACCATTTAAATTTGCAATCAGCAGAAGTGGATGCAGCAGGCATATGGATGTTTCAGTTCAGTTTTTGCAATTCAATGTTATATTAAAAGAAGAAATATAAAAATTATCGTTGTTCATGGCTAGGACACAACTGTTGCAGGTTTATACTCATATCTGAAAGGATAAAATGGCCAGATGCCTTTTACTCCACTGTTTAACTTGTTATTTGAATGCAGCATGATCATTTAATAAAGAATGCTGAAGACTGAATATCTGCTGTTCTTTGTTCCCTTTTTGATGGTGCAAAGCAAGCCTTCCTGATACATCTGTGTGTTTAATCAACATGCTGTTGCGATCAAAGCAGCCAGAGTCAGTGTCCTAAGTGGGGGTCCTAAGTCGAGTGAGTATCCTATCCCTCAATTGTGCAGCATACAAGGGCAAAATAAAAACATAAAGAGATAGTAGGAATAAAATGTCCAGGCAGTCCAGCGTGCAGGCATATAGTACATAGATACTGAGTAGAAGGTCAGATTTGATTATTAAGAACAACTGCATGTGGAAAAAAACTGTTTAGGTGACTTATTGTTTTAGGTTTCACTGCACAAAGATGTTTGCTGGAGGGAAGTCTTTGGAACAGGTGATGTCAAGGGTTAGTCATGTCAGCAATGATTGTTGTGGCCCTCTCCCTTACCCTGGACTCATATAATAATTTTGTGTTTGGTAGTTTATAGCCAATGATCTTTTCACAGGCTTTGATGATATTCTGCCGATTGGCCTTATAGCCTGAACAGAGGCAGCACCAAACCAGACAGTTATAGATGGTGTCAGGATGGACTTGATTATGGCTGCGTAAAATTGGACCAATACTACTTGAGGAAGATTGAATTTCCTCAGCTGATGCAAAACGATCATTCTCTGATGGGATTTCTTAATAATGCAGGTGGTGTTATGTTCCCACTTAAGTTTTTGTGACAGCATAGTGCCCAGAAACTTAAATGTTTCTGCCACCCCAACGGCTGAGCCATTTATGACAAGTGAAAGGTGAGCAGGTGTCTTTTTCCTGAAATCTATTATCATTTCCTGAGTTATTTTAATGTTAAGGACCAAATTATTATGGTTGCACCATAATGTCATATTTTCCACCTTTTGTCTGTATATCAGGCCAATTAGTGTGATGTCATTTACAAATTTAAGAGGTTTAACAGACAAATCAGCAGAAATACATTCATTTGTATAAATTGAAAAGAGTAAAGGGGAAAAGACTCATCCCTGTGGTGCACCAGTACTAAGGGTTAATGGGTCAGACGTGTGTGCCCAAATGCACATACTGTTTCCTATCTGTAAGAAAGTCTATGATCCAATGGCAGATTGAACTGGTCAGGCTGAACTGGGTGAGATTCTTATCTATGAGTTCTGGGATGATTATATTTAAAGCGGAGATAAAGTCCACAAAAAAGAACCTCACATATATTTCACTGACTTATCAAGGTGATGGTAAATAAAGCTCAGACCTAAACTCACTGCATCATCCACAGGACCGGTTGGCTCTGTATGCAAACTGAAATGGGTCTAGTAAGGCTTTTGTAGCATTCTTGAGATAATATAGAATAAGGCATTCAGAGGTCTACATTACAACAAAGGTTAAAGCTACTGGTCTCTAGTCATTCAGGCCTGTCATCTTTGATTTGTTTGCTACTAGAATGATGGTGGAGGTCTTGAAGTAGGCAGGGACAGTGCACAGATGCAGTGATTGGTGGACAATGTCTTCAAATACTGTAGACAACTGGTCTGCACAGTGCCTGAGAAATGAAGGGAAAATAAGGTCTGGGCCCACAGCTTTTTTAACATTTTACTATTTGCAGTGATGACAGGTGGAGAAAACTGAGGAGAACAGGAGTGCAGAGTAGTAACAGTGTGTCCATCAGGTAGATTTATGTCCCATTGTCTTTCAAAGCAGCTGTAAAACTGATTTAAGTGATTAGCCAGACTGGTATCAGCAGAACTGTTCCTAGTAATTAGTGACCTGTTTTAGGCCTCTCCAAACAGATGCTGTCATGTTTCAGCCAGCATTTTCCCCCTTGCTGGAGTTGAAATCTATATTTTGGGTCTTTTTTTCAATTTTATGTCAGTTATTTGCATTTATGTTTATTTTATTTGTTATGCACGTTTTCTATTTGTAGTTTAGAAAAGGGGAATGACCTTTGTTATGTCCCTTGTGCTTTGTGGGTGGTCCCACAAAAGATGGGGCCACCTGCACATCACCACCAGGAATGGCCCTCCACCCTTCTTAAGGGAAGGCCTCCTATAGTTCTTGGTGTTTCATTGAGTACGCTGGAAGTGGAGAGTGTTTTGGGTGAGTTTATGTTCTATTGCCTTGCTTTGAGTTTTCTGATATTTCAACCTTGTTGCCTTGATTGTGACAAAGCTTCACAGGATTCTGTTTTTGATACTGTGCTTATTGATAGTTTTTCACCTCTGCTCTGTTTTGGACCATGATTTTTAGATTCTGGATTGGGACTTTATTTACTGTGCATCGCCTTGCCATTCAGGCATCTCCTTGTGCTCTTCAGAGCTTTTGGATTTGAACAGCCTTTTGTGAAAATAAACCTTTTAGTTTTATTCAGATTTATTTCACCACTGTTTGGTTCTAGTCAGGCTATTTTGATGGTATTTCCACCCTCTAGTGTGCAACCTTGGAATTGTTTTTGGTACCTGTTCTTTCAGGATTCCCATTTCATGACAGATGCACTTCCATTTGGACACAAATGTTCCGGCAGCTTATCTGAGTATTTCCTTTTTGCAGCTTTGATCCTTCTCTCCAAGATATACTTGGCTTTCCTGTATTCCTAATGATTGCCACATCTGAAAGCACACTCTTTGTCCTGGCGCAGTCGTCTGAGCTCTGGGGTGAATGAAGGCTTATCATTGCTAAACTTCACAATTGTTTTTTCTTCAGAATGAAAACATCTTCACAAAAACTAATATATGAAGTTGCAGAATCAGTGTATTCATGTATGTTGGAGTTGGCAGTTTTTCTGAAGCTCCTCTATTGCCTTGCTGATCCACTTTGAACAGTTCTATTGACTGGCTTTACAGTTTTCAGATTCTATTTGTAAACAGAAAGGTGAATCATAGAATGGTCACAATTACCAAGGGTGGCATGGGAGAAGGTATGATAAGCAACCTTACTAGCTGCATAGCAGTGATCTAGAATATATCTATCTCTGGAAGGGAGATTTATTTGCTGTTGATATTTAGGAAGGAGTGGGTTAAAACTGATCAGGTTAAAATCACCAAAAATAATGATTTGTGAGTCCTGATTGTATTTTTCAATCTCAGTGATTAAATCAGTGAGTTGTCGCTGTACTTTGTAAGTGTTAGCAAGAGGACAAATGTCAACACCAGATAGAATCACCGAAGAGAACCTGTATGGTAAATAAAATGGATTACAGTTTATAATATGCAGTTTTAGATGAGGAGAGCATGATTTAAAAAGAAATGTCTCATCATTTCATCAAGGAAAGAAAGCCTTATAAAGTTGTTTTATTGTAACTTGTAAAGAGAGAGTATTATAATGCAATCGGCATACCTTGGAAATACCTCCGAGGGACTGTACTCGGGAGAAGGAAAGGGAGCTGAAAGAGAAACACTGACGAAATTTTAACTTCATAACTACTTTTAATGAGATATGAAATAAAATTTGAATTAGGAAACAAAAAAAAAGTCTCATCATTTCACCAACCTTGATTGATGTAGAAACACACTACTACAGGCTTTGTTTTGTTACAAAGTTCGGTAACGCATTCCACTCTGTACAGCATGTAATTCCAACGCTGAGTCCGGAATAGAATCATTCAGCCCAATTTAAGTAAAAAACAGAGCTGTACTGTATATATCGGACCCAGAAAATTCTTAGCAGCACTCACAGAATTTCAAAAGATCTCTGGTCTCAGAATTAATCTGAATAAAAGTGTACTCTTTCCAGTGAATTCTCAAGCATATAATATTAGATTAGATACCCTACCTTTTATCATTGCAGAACAGTTTAAATACCTAGGGATAAACATCACAAGTAAACATAAAGCTCTATATCAACAAAATTTCACCGTCTGCATGGAAAAAAATAAACAATACTTGCATAGATGGTCAACCCTTCATCTCACACTAGCTGGAAGAATTAACACTGTTAAGATGAATATTCTTCCTAAGCTCCTTTTTTAATTTCAAAACATTCCAATATACATTAATAAATCATTCTTTAGGCAATTAGATTCAACAATAACCTAATTTATTTGGAATTCAAAACATCCACTCATCAAAAGAGCAACCCTACAAAGACAAAAGGCAGAAGGCGGCATGACTCTACCTAACTTCCAGTTTTATTACTGGGCAGCAAATATACAGGCGATAAGAACCTGGACACAAATAGAAGAACATACACAGGCTTGGACCGCAATAGAAGTAAAATCCTGCAGTACTTCTTTGTTTTCCTTGCTCTGTGCTCCAATAAACACACGTTATTGGCAATATACTAATAACCCAATTGTGCTCCACTCACTTAGAATCTGGAACCAATGTAGAAAGCATTTTAAGACGGAGAAGCTTCTATCTGTTGCACCTCTGCAAGAGAACCACCTTTTTCAACCTTTGCAAACATATGCAGTTTTTAATATCTGGAAAAAAATTGTAATTAACGTGCTTAGAGATCTTTATATAGACAACGTCTTTGCATCCTATGAACAATTACATTCCAAATTTAACATTCCAGCTACACATTTCTTTCACAATGTTCAAATCAGGAACTTGTTAAACAGAACCTTCCAGATTTTCCTCATCTTGCATCCTCATCCATGCTGGAAAAAATATTGCTCAATCTCAAGGATTTAGACTCCATCTCTACAATATAGATAGATAGATAGATAGATAGATAGATAGATAGATAGATAGATAGATAGATAGATAGATAGATAGATAGATAGATAGATAGATAGATACTTTATTAATCCCAAGGGGAAATTCACATAATCCAGCAGCAGTATACTGATACAAAGAAACAATATTAAATTAAATAGTAATAAAAATGAAAAGAATTAAAATAAAATTAATGTTCGCATTTACTCCCCCGGGTGGAATTGAAGAGTCGCATAGTGTGGGGGAGGAACGATCTCCTCAGTCTGTCAGTGGAACAGAACAGTGACAAAAGTCTGTCACTGAAGCTACTCCTCTGCCTGGAGATGATCCTGTTAAGTGGATGCAGTGGATTCTTCATGATTGACAGGAGTTTGCTTAGTGCCCGTCGCTCTGCCACAGATGTTAAACTGTCCAACTTTAATCCTACAATGGAGCCTGCCTTCTTAACAAGTTTGTCCAGGCGTGAGGCGTCTTTCATCTTTATGCTGCCACCCCAGCACACCACCGCGTAGAAGAGGGCACTCGCCACAACCGTCTGGTAGAACATCTGCAGCATCTTACTGCAGATGTTGAAGGATGCCAACTTTCTCAGAAAGTATAGTCTGCTCTGAGCTTTCTTACATAGAGCATCAGTATTGGCAGTCCAGTCCAATTTGTCATCCAGTGCACTCCCAGATATTTATAGGTCTGCACCCTCTGCACACAGTCACCTCTGATAATCACAGGGTCCATATATAAAATCATTTAACAATCCCTCCCTTTCAAAGATCCAAGAGGACACTGGGAAAAAGATCTCTCTATTAATATATCAGAAAAGGACTGGAAAGTATCAATGCAGAGAATTCACTCAAACTCCATGTGCGCAAAGCATACAATTATACAACTCAAAATTATATATCGAGCACATCTGTCTCGACTAAAACTCTCCAAAATGTTTCCAGGGCATGATCCAACCTGCGAACGCTGCAACCAAGTCCCAGCCTCACTGGGTCACATGTTCTGGGCCTGCACCAAATTAACATTATTCTGGACAAAAATTTTTAATTACCTTTCAGACAGTCTTGGACTCACAATCCCTCCTAACCCATTAACAGCTGTGTTTGGGGTTCTTCCAGTGGGGTTTAAAGTGGAGAAAGACAAACAAATTGTGATTGCATTCACTAAACTTTTGGCACGCAGACTTATTCTGATAAACTGGAAGGACCCAAACTCTCCTCTTTTAAGTCAGTGGGAAACCAATGTGTTATACTATTTGAAATTGGAAAAAATCAAATACTCAGTTAGAGGATCTGTGCAGACTTTTTTCAAAACATGGCAGGATCTAATCAGTAATATTTTAAAATAAGCTCATAAAGCACAGAGAATTTATTAATTTAGGTATGTTTACAAGCCTTAAATTTCACACCGTTTGGCTTGCTCTCTCTCTCAGGGGTGGGGATCGATCTGTTCTTAACTCAATTTTTCTTTTTGTAAAAATGTAATTGCTTTGTATGGATTGCAATAAAATTAATAAAGAAAAAAAAGTAAAGAACAGAGCAGATAAAAAAAGAAAAATTCCATTTAAGTATGTATTAGCAGCTGCAATTTGTTCATTTTGTTTGCCAATAAGTGCATGTTAGATAGACATATTCCAGGCAATGGCTGCAGTAGTCCATGCTTCCTGAATTGAACCAGAACACAAGCTCTTCTACCTCTGGTCCTCTGCTGTCGGGCTCCCTGTTTAGCTGCATAAACACCTGTGATCAACAAAGTTGTAAGATCCACGGATGTTTTTATAATATCTGGAGTCACATTAGGAAGCACACTGCGACCTATTTTCAGAAGCTCTTCTCATGTACTGTATATGTTATATGACTTTGCATGGTGACAACGAATTCTACACTAAAATTTAACAGAAAAAGACAGACAAACACAGAGTACCAAACTACTGTGGCTGCCATCCTAGGTGCCACCAGTGTTTGTGCCTTGCATCCTATTGTAGCAAAGGACGGCTATATATCTATGAGGAGTTCAGGACACGCAGTGTCAACTCTATAATGTCGGTCAGAACACTGGCATAGGATTCAGACTATTCCACACAGCAGCTCTGAAGGAATTGATGGCTAATTTATTGGATAGTATAAAAAGGGGAGAGGTTAGGAGCATGTGCTGATAGCACATTGTCACACCAACACGATGAACCACCTGGTATATATGTATTTGTGCAGTTTATAATAAAGAAAGGACAAATGGGGAGGGTTGGCATCAGGAAAGGCATCTAGCTGTAAAAATCATGTGGACATCTATAAACATCGACCCCGCATAGACGTGGGAAAGACAAAGAAGAAGAAAAAGAATAAGAAGAATGGGAAAAAGAATTTAGTAACTTTACACAAAAATTTCACTAGATGTCAGTATTATTCTGAAATAAATCTAGTTACTAACTTGTCAAAAGTATTAAGGTTAAATTAATAAAGTTTACCAATAAACAGTATCAACAAACTTAAAACGTTATATTAATTTAGTAAAATGAACTGCTACTACACTAATATAATAACATCAAACAGGAAATTATTACAAATTGTATGTAAATAACACTGAGGCAAACATTCTTAACAGAAATGCTAATCAGGACACTTTAAGGAAACTTACAAATATTTGTATAACAAAACGTTATTGCAAGATAAATACATAAATATCCAAGTATGAGGCAAATACAGGAATTCATTGAGTCAAACAATAGAAATATTCCATTAGTTGTGTAAAAAAAAAAAAACTTTTTCCAAATCAATCCATGGACAATCAAAGTTGGTCAATGGTTACAGAAACAAGCACCACATTGCCTCATGAAGGGTGAGGCAGAAGATACCTGACAGGATGACAATGTCAGTCTTTCAAGCCATCTGATAAAGAAGAAAATCCTTATCATGCAATGAACTGAGTATGTTATCTTTTCAAACAAAAGTGGCTTGGAGGCTGCATTAGTGACCCATTAGAAGAATGATTGTGCAAGGCTCAAGGGGAAACAAACTATAATCCAGCATTTAGTGGAATCTAGGAGGTTCCTGTCCCCAACCCCTGATCTGAGTCCATGGCTTGATCTTAGAGTAACCCTGGTAAAAGGATTTAAACATTAACCTTTACAAGGAGAAGAGTAGAAGCAGAACCTTAGTGGCAGGAGGAAGACAAAAATAAAGAAAGAAGAGCTGGTGGTATGAGCTCAAATAAAATATCAGAGGTGAATAAGAGGATAAGCTCCTTGACTGCGCAGATTAATTTCGGGTGGGTGTAAAGAAGGAACAAGGTGGCCTTGTGCAATTATCTTTTATATCGGTATTCTGATTATTTTACAAAACATTTCCTGGTATTTGAACAAATAGGGTAAATGGGGGGTTAATGCCACGCACATTTACAGATCTTTTCTCTTGTTTGGTTAATGATGTGAAAATGTGGGACTTCATGTTTCTGCTCTATTGATTTGTACCATTGTTATATGTGGAGGTGGGGGTGTAAAAAGAGAGCAACAAGCTTCACACCAGACGCATTATGTGACACTTTAGCAGATTTCACCATCATATTCTGTTGTAAAAATCTCACAAAATGCTAATTTTTAACAAATAATAGCCAAACAATGGGATGATGTATACCTTGTAATTATGAAAGAAAGATGTCATAACAATGGAAAGTGAGAAAAAAAGAAATCATACTCGATGTACATATTTTCATGAATAACTCTAATCTCAGAAAGATTTGATTGTATTCCGAAAGAACTTGCACACAGAAAACTTTCTTAATACGCATGTTAGGAATATGAATGAATAACTACAATCCATTTTCATATGGAAATAATGAGCACACTTTCTGCTCATGTTACAGAAGCTTTTGTTGCCCAGACGCTTTAGACTAAACGAATGCACTGTTTTCCCCCAAAGTGCTGTAAAATGCCAGTTACCTCTCAGGTGCATAATAAATGGTTAACAAAGACAAGAGATAAGGTTAGAAAAACAACCTATGTGAAATGTAATGCCTTCCTGAACTCCCGTTGGTGCATTCATCACTTTGTTTGTCGGACTCACGATTTGAAGCTAAACAACGAAATGAAGGCGCGACTTCCTAAAGCCCGCGCAGACATTGCCTATGCTGTGCTCTAGTAGGTCGTCGTTGTGGTCATATCTAGGAATGAAATCTTTACTTAGGGTTTACAGTTGTCGAAACAAACTGAGATAAAGATGTCTGGACGTGGCAAAGGAGGAAAAGGACTCGGTAAGGGTGGCGCGAAACGTCATCGTAAAGTGTTGAGAGATAACATCCAAGGTATTACAAAGCCTGCTATTCGTCGTCTAGCTCGTCGCGGTGGTGTGAAGAGGATTTCTGGCTTGATCTATGAAGAAACTCGCGGAGTGCTCAAAGTTTTCTTGGAGAATGTTATCCGTGACGCTGTGACTTACACTGAACACGCCAAGAGGAAGACTGTGACTGCCATGGACGTAGTGTATGCTTTGAAGAGACAGGGCCGTACACTGTATGGCTTTGGAGGTTAGATAACGGTCGGTGCGGTGTCCAACTACAAAAAAAAAACAAAAAACACCCCAAAGGCTCTTTTCAGAGCCACCCACATTTTCTATTTAGAGAGCTTTTATGTTTACGTTTTCTACCCTTAAGCAATTCTAAACCGCTTTAAATTGAATGCAGCCAAGTGGCTTTTCCAGAGAAGTGTTTGAAAGGGTATGCAAAAGGAAGAGTGGAAATGGAGTTGGTTTTGCTGGCAGAATTGTATTATGTACTGAAGGGCGTTTCTTGAGCGATCGCTATGAAAAATGTGCCAAATACTAAACCGCTTTTCAGAGCCGCCCACTTTTTTTGGCGCTTTAGGTTTTTTTCCGGAAGCAATTCTTCCAAATCGCTTTTGAATAAAAAAATCATACAAAACGAGAATGAATTGAAATTGAGTTGTGATCAGGCTGGCAGGCTTTATTCACCGGATAGCCCACATTCGGCGCTTGTTTTGGTTTCCCGGCATGTTTGTAGAATGTGCCCCAAGTGTTGAGGTAAGCGAACTTAAGCGATAACTGTAAATAGCTTTCCCTGTTAAACAAGGTAGCAGACAGGACTGGATGGCAGAGCCATCTATTCACTGGGATCCCTGCAATGAAAAGTAACTTTTGCGGAGCAATGCTTAAGTACAAATCCACCCCTACTGTCCTTGAGCCAGTCATTTTATCTACAATCGTTGAGAAAAGTAGTCATTAGGCTAACGCCTTTACGCAAGAAAATTAGAACTTAATACGTACAGAAATGTCAATTTATTTTAGGAAGGTACGGTGGATCTAGTGAACTAAGCTCTTTTGTAGAGAAGATAGGTGGCTCTGAAAAGAGCCGTTGGTTTTTGATAGAAAAGTCTGTTTATTTGGAGCTGGTGTACTTTGTGACTGCCTTCGTGCCCTCGGACACAGCGTGCTTAGCAAGCTCTCCCGGTAGCAACAGTCTCACAGCAGTCTGGATCTCCCTTGACGAAATGGTCGAGCGCTTGTTGTAATGCGCTAGGCGAGAAGCCTCACCGGCGATGCGCTCAAAGATGTCGTTCACAAACGAGTTCATGATGCCCATTGCCTTTGAAGAAATGCCAGTATCGGGGTGTACTTGCTTCATCACCTTGTACACATAGATAGAATAGCTTTCTTTCCTGGACTTTCTGCGTTTCTTCCCACCCTTTGCCTGGTTCTTAGAAACGGTTTTCTTGGAGCCCTTCTTAGCAGCCGGTGCAGCTTTTGGTTCAGGCATTGCTACAGATTTCAGCGACGAAATTCGAATGCAGCGTTTCCGCGGTGTCCTGCTTTATGGCCTGGCATGCAAATCAGATGCGCTGCAGTGTTAGACTCAGGCACCAATGACGAGCGACTAACTGACTCGCCACCTCCCCAAACTGAAACTGCTGTTGTGTTCAGAAGGGCAAAAAAGAAATTCTAGCGCGCAGTATTTTCATTGGGTTTTCTGTTTTCAAAAGTATACAGGAAGGAAGTTCTTAATGTTTCTTTGTTTTATATTTTTTACACAATTTGTTTTTCCCACCAGCGTTTAAACGGTTAACGTATGTATGTATGTATGTATGTGGCGGATATAACACATGATACCAGTTAGAATATCAGCCAATTTAAAGAGACCAAAGAAATTCCTTACACATGATGGCAGGAAGTTAATTTCACAAGGATGAAAGAGAAACAACGGCTATAGGTCGGTCCTTCTTGGGAGAATAGGATTCCAGTCATTCAGTCACACTAAATTTAGATGTACCCTACTTTGCCAATTCTTTTTGTGCTTTTAAAAAGGCGAAAGTTTGTAGCGTGTAACCGGATTCATTTCGAGATCTTCATGAAAGATCACGAAAATAGTTCTCGATTCACATTGGAGTAAATGCAGGAGATATATTGCAGGTTCGTTTTACAGATTATTTACCGTCTCTTCATCTTCAAAAATACCAACCGTTTTAATTTGCATACGACGATTTTTAACGAGAAACCATGTTACCAAAACAGTGTCCAAACGTCAGACTAGTTACAGCAAAGAAAGAAGAAGGGTTTAATAATAATAATAGCAATACTCATGTTATGTGAAAAAATTAAAGATGCCCTTTTTTATTCTCTCTCTCTCTCTATAGATACAGGTATTTATGCAGTGGCTGGTTTACGATAAAAGGTTTGTTAGTTGCTGATCAAGGGGTAGGTGAAATAAAAATGAAGTAGTGCTTTTATTAAAAATCAATCTGAAACACACAATCTTTACTCTCCTGCTTTCTAATTGGGTGAAGGTGAAGCAAACTTCTACCTTCAAGGCACCTGACCAATCTGCCCGTCTTCGCATGTGTATGCAGTGTGATCAGCCAGCACCCCAGTCAACCTATCTTTGTGAACAGATGTTTTCAATAATGAATCTGAACAAAAACAAGCACAGGTCACACATCACCGATGACCACCTCCGCGCTGTTTTGTGGGATGCTACAGCACAAGAAATAAAACCAGACATTAACTCATTGACCCGGGGGAAAACGGTGTCAGACATCTAGCCAGAAAAGAAAACAATGAGCATTTTATGTACGTGGCAACATTACTGTTTTGCTTGATATCATGTGAGTTGGTTTGACAGCCCTGTTAAGGAAAAAAATTGTTGCACTCATTTGAAATTCATATTTTTGGTTAACATTGTCAGTTTATGACTGTTCAGTAAACAATTCGGCCCACTAGGTTTTAGATTTCGGTCCTTTCTGTGATAGAGTTTGACAGCCCTAGCTTACACGGTGGTAAAAGCAACAAAAGTGTGGTGGAGACGCTCAAAAGTTCAAGTTCACAAAGTCTCAAAGTGCCTAAAAGAGAAAAAAAAAATGGTCAGATAGGACAGTCGACATGAAAAGACGAATTACAGCCTGTCATCTGTTTATTCTTCCAGTCAACCACGGAGCAAAGCACACTCGTGCACACTTGCACCTGATTGGAGCTTGCGCATGACTGGGACCTGATTATTTACAGTTAGGTCCATAAGTATTTGGACAGTGACACAGTTTTCATAATTTTGCCTCTGTTTGCCACCACAAAGGATTTGAAACAAAGCAATCAAGATGAGATTGAAGTATAGACTTTCAGCCACATTTATTTCATAAATATTGTATGAGCTGTTTAGAAAACATACATTTTTTACATGGTCCCCCTATTTTTAGGGGTTCAAAAGTATTTGGACAAACCAACACAATCTTAAATATAATGATTATTTTCAATATTTGGTTGAAAATCCTTTACAGTCAATGACTGCCTGAAGTCTGGAACGCATGCCCATCTCCAAGTGCTGCATTTCCACCCTTGTGAAACTTTTCCAGGCCTTTACTGCTGCTGTCTTCAGTTGCTGCTTGTTCATTGGACTTTCTGCTATCAGTTTTGTCTTTAGCAAGTGAAACGCATGTCCTATTGGGGTTGAATTCAATTGATTGACTTAGAGATTGAAGAATTTTCCACTCCTTTGCCTTGAAAAGCACTTGGTTTGCTTTTGCAGTATGTGTGACTGTGACTAGTGACTGTCTTTCATTTGCAGCCATGCATGATCATGCCATAAAACCATCTCTACAACGTTTCAGAGATGATGTGTTCATCAGGGGCCTCATGTATAACGGCGTGTGAAGAATTCACATTAAAACATGGTGTACGGACAAAAGCAGAAATGTGCGTATGCACAAAAAATCTCCGTAAATTCTGGTCAGCATGAAAAGTAATGCACGTGCACGTGCCTGCCACCTCACCTTCATTCGTCCTAGGATTTTTCATATTTTAATATGCAAATCAATATAAAAAGCCCTTTCTGTTCAGTGTTTGGTTAAAAGAGAATGGCAAAAAATGTGAAAAATGAAAAATTTTAGTGAATGCAAAGTGGAAGCAAGGAAACATGCACTATTCGTTGGCTTACACCACATGTGTCAAACACAAGGCCCGCGGGCCAAATTCGGCCTGCCTGACTTTGTAATGTGGCCTGCAGGAATCATGCTGTTTCTATTTTCGTCACAAGAGGGCGCATCGCTACTCCGGCAAACGCTGTGTGGCTTCAACAATGCCAGAAGCGCAGTGCTGTATTGTTTCCATGGAGACGTCAGCACGAATGCGCGCCAGCGTCTCTCGCAGCTTAAGTCAGGTAGGAGGCGGGCCAGTAAGCGTGATAGGAGGCTGGCCTGTGAGCGTGATAGGAGGCGGGCCGTAATGCGAGCGTGAGCTACTCCATGTCGGAGCAGAAGCTGCCATTTGTCTCACAGCACATACACACTGCAGGCATTAAATTAGCAGCAGAAACTGCCAGTTGTTTGTGCATTTATAGCGCCGATCTGAGAGCAAATGCTGCCATTGTCTGTTGAGCTCTGTTGATCATACTGCAAGCATTAAATCAGCATACACTGCAGGCATAAGATTAGCAGCAGAAGCTGCCAGTTGCTGAACCTACACTGCAGGCATTGATTATTAGTAGCAGAGTCTGCCATCTGTACCCTGCCAGGCATTCACAGGCATTGTGTGAACCTTTATTACTCCACCTTCTTCACTCCATCTGCCAAATCAAGCTATCCCAGTGCAGTTTTCTACTTTTCCCTTCTACCGCAGATTGCCAATAAACTACATCTTATTAGTGGCGATATTGATCCCAAAATGTCCAAAAAAGAAAAGTTGACACTGAAGGCAGACAATTTAATGACAAATGGGAAAGTGAATACAGTACATGTGTGTGCTCAGAGAGGGCAAACCAGTGTGTATATTGTGTTATGAGGCAGTGTCGGTGATGAAAGAGTACAATGTACGTCGTCATTTTGACACCAAACATGGTGTTAAGTATGGCAAATATACCTTGGAAGAAAAGCATAAAATTGTGCAAGAACTAAAAGGCAAACTGCAATCACAGCAGCAAATGTTTACAAAGGCTACAGCGAAAAATGATGCTGCAGTGAAAGCAAGCTTTATAGTGGATGAAGAAAATGCCCATACTTCAAGGTGTTTTTCAGAGGGTGCCTTTTTGAAGCATAGCATGCTAAAAGTGTGTGAGCAGGTATGCCCAAACCAGATACAGAATTTTCAATATGTCAGTTTGTCAAGAAACGCCATTGCAGACAGAGTTTGGGAACTCTCAGGGAATCTATCAACATGGCTGGCCGAACAGGCATGCAGTTATCTCGCTTTTTTACTTGCTGTCGATGAAAGCACAGACAACACTGATACAGCTCAGCTTTATACGTGCCACGAAGACCGACCTCTCTGTCACTGAGGAACTTTTGGATGTAGCTGCCATGCATGGGACGACGACTGGTAGAGATATATTTGAGGCTGTGGAGAAATTCCTAAATAATTATAAATTACCCTGGGAAAAGTTGGTGGGGCTAAGTACTGATGGCACACCTGCAATATGTGGGGAAAAGAAAGGCTTGGTTGGACTTATGAAGGAAATAATGCAAAAAAGTCACTGTCACACACCTCTGATTACTTATCATTGCATTATCCACCAAGAGGCTATGTGTGGAAAAGTTCTGGAAATTAATGACATAATGACCACAGTCATTAAAACAGTTAACTTTATACGGGCACATGGCCTGAATCAACGGCAGTTCTAGCAGATTTTATAGGAGGTGGGTGCAGAGCATGGAGACGTGCATACCACACAGAAGTAAGATGGCTGAGCAGGAGCGCAGTCCTCAAAAGATTTTTTGAGCTCAGAGAACAAATCGCTCTTTTCATGGAAAGTAAAGAAAAACCCTTGCCTGGATTGTCAGATCCCGCCTGGCTATGTGATTTTGCTATGATGTGTGACATATGGGAGCATCTTGCCCAACTGAATCAGAAGCTGCAGGGACGCAAACAAGTCATCACGAAGATGTCTGACATGATCACAGCATTCCAGCGTAAACTTCAACTATGGAAGTCCCAACTGGAACAGGACAATCTTGCCCACTTTCCTGTTTGTCAGAGTATATCAGCCACTGTTTCTGGTGCTTTTTCTTGTAGCCGGCTGGCTACCATAGTTAGCCGGTTAATAACTGAATCTGAGCGGCACTTTTCTGACTTCAGAACACAGCACTTTGACATCTTTGCCAATCCTTTTATAGTTGATGTCAACAATGCGCCCCTTCAGATGGAGATAATTGAGCTTCAGACAGACAGTGGCCTGAAATCAAAGTTTCAGGATGTTGCAATTGAGGACTTCTACCCTCTACTGCCCCCTGACTCAATGCCACAGCTCCGACTTCATGCTGCCAATGTTCTGTCCATGTTCGGGAGCACCTATCTTTGTGAACAGATGTTTTCAATAATGAATCTGAACAAAAACAAGCACAGGTCACGCATCACCGATGACCACCTCCACGCTGTTTTGTGGGATGCTACAGAACAAGAAATAAAACCAGACATTAACTCATTGACCCGGGAGAAAACGGTGTCAGACATCTAGCCAGAAAACAAAACAGTGAGCATTTTATGTACGTGGCAATATTACTGTTTTGCTTGATATCATGTGAGTTGGTTTGACAACCCTGTTAAGGAAAAAGATTGTTGCACTCATTTGAAATTCATATTTCTAGTTAACATTGTCAGTTTATGACTGTTCAGTAAACAATTTGGCCCACAACTTAGGCTGGGTTTTAGATTTCGGTCCCTTCTGTGATAGAGTTTGACAGCCCTAGCTTACACGGTGGTAAAAGCAACAAAAGTGTGGTGGAGACGCTCAAAAGTTCAAGTTCACAAAGTTTCAAAGTGCCTAAAAGAGAAAAAAAAAATGGTCAGATAGGACAGTCGACATGAAAAGACGAATTACAGCCTGCCATCTGTTTCAAACAATATTACAAAGCTGACCCCTGTGCATGATGACATGATGGTTCTGCTGTGCCAAGTATGTCTTTGGCGCTGGCTGCTCACACACCTCTGCCTCAGAAACCGCTGGGAGGCCATCTGGCTGTGTGTTGACAGGCTATTTTGGAGTCACAAAATGCAATCGTGGATGCTGTAAGAGATGTGGCCAATTAACTAAAAAATCTAAAGGCTGTACTATGTGATCTTGACCAGAATTTAAATGAATTGGTCAAAAAATAAGTGCTGCATCTGTTTACCTATTTATATATTTTGCTAATTACATTCAAATGAAGTTGTTACACTGTCCAATTTGGCTGATCATTTGGTGGGTCAGGGTCATCAAAATGCATCTCTTCAGGTACATGCCTGTACTTTCTGCGGACAATAGAGCAGCACATTAATAGAGTGGAAATGCATTCTATTTACATAAGCAAATTCATTCTTGGAAGACGCCTTTATAGTATAGTGACAGCACCAAGCACTACAATGGATCGATTCTCTTCTCTTTACATGGCTATTTGAGGTGATTCCCACTCTCTGTCTTTAAAAGGACTGCTTTCCTTTTGTTGTAGTAGTTGGAAAAAACACCTGCAACTGTATGGAGCTACTGTTTTCATAGGTTCTCCAGGTATATATGATGTAATGCCAGCTCATTCTTTTGGCGACTTGTCTAGCACTATTGCAATAGCAATGTATGTGCAGTTGGCCACTCCAATTACATATCAAATATATTCAAACACTGTGTAAGGAAATCTTATATATCTGAATGACAAACGGATAACACCATCCTATACAACTGGCATGGTGTGACTGTTTGTGAAATACCCGATGAGTAGAAATACCTGATAAGATTATGTTTGAATGTATTTAATGGGCTCCTGTCAGGCACGGGCCTTTGGAATTGTACCAATACAGTTCCAATGTTCTTTTTTGAAATCTGGAAGTTTTTTTTAATATTTTCCATAAATATGTTTGTGTAGAACCAGTTTCATAAATACTATAGGGTGGTCCAGATCTAATTATGCAACTTTTAATGCAATGCAAGAAAATAATACAAGACAAAAGAATTGTTCAAAATGTCTTGTAATAAACGAAAATGGACTTACATTGAATTAATTCCATGTAATGTCCCACTTGTCCCCCATCCAGTTGGATACAGGCTGTGAGTAATAAACTTAATAAGTTATAACGTAATGAAAATTGCATAATTAGATCTGGACCACCCTGTAAAGGTATACTCATATACGTGTAAAGACAGAGGAAAACAACTTCTAGAGTGTACTAAAAATCAAATATTGAAATATCACATTCAAATAAGTATGCAGACCCTTTGCTGTGTCATCCCAGGTTGCGGTCGTTGCAGCCTCTAATTTTTAGTTATCTCTGACTTATGCTCATTATTGCAGTCTAGAGCAAATTGACTTGGATTGGACATGGTTTTACAAGGTGTATATGAGGTCCCACAGTTCATACTACAATGTTAGAAAAAGAAAAGGAAAATGCTATAATGTCCAAGAAATACGCTTTAAAATTCTGTGATAGGACAAAAACACAAAACCATTTCTAAAGCTTAGATTGTTCCCTAACATTATGAAATGGAAGAAATACAAAGCCACCAAGATTCTTTTGGAGATGACCATCCAGATGAGAAGGGCATTTGTCAGAGGGGTGAGTAAGAACTAAGAGGTTGCCCCTACCCATATGCAGGAGTACAAAGAGGTTTACCCATGATAATTCAAAGCTATGCAAATGGGACTTATATAAAGTACTGAGTTAGGGGTATACAAAATTCCAATTCATGTTTATGTGTCATTCCTGTCATATCTAAAACACAATGGGCCTAAATTGTATTACTCAAGACCAGAAATGTACTTTTGGACTTTGTATAAATCTGCAAACCACTCTGCAAGCATGTTTTCACATTGTCATTATATCAAATTGAGTGTAGAGTGATAGGCAAAAATAGAAAATATATCCATTTAAAATGAAATTTACGACACAATCAAGTATGTAAAAGGTATATATAAGCCATACCTAAAAAATGGCATGGTTTTGGGTCATGTGGTGAGTTGAGAGTGAACATTAAGTTATCTTTCCTAGTAATTTCCCACAATCCATAGGACAGCCTACTACTTCCAGCTGCCTTTTTTATCTACAGTATATATAAATATGCATTGGACTTTCAATGTATAGTCAGTGTGGCTAAAGTACAACAGCTGTTTCACTAGTAGTTCTCTGATTGATCTGCTGAATTAATGAATATGCAGCAAACCACTTGCATTTAAAGAAATTCATAACAAATCTGTGTTAGGGCTGATGGAAAGGCCCTCTTGATGCAGTTATAGAAGCCTGCTGTCTCACTCCAACTAATGCTTTTGCTGCTTAGATGGCAAAAATGCCTCAAAATCAATCTGCACTGAGTTTGGTGTGAAAAACCAATAGATCTATTGGTTACAACTATTCCTACGTTTTACAGAATCACCCAATACTTTAGTTCAATTAAAGCCCCACTCCCAGGCCAATCTAACTGTAGCAATTAGGAGGTGGAATGGCACAGTTCTAGGAGTCTGGGTTCAACTGATTCTCTGGTCACATTTTGTGGAAAGCTAACACACCACCTTAGCATCTTAGTGATTTTTGCTCTGATTTCTCAAGCACTAATCTTCTTGCTGTCTCAAAGAAATGTGTGTTAGATCATTTGACTACTCAAAATTGGAACAGGGTGTAAATGAAATGTCCTTATGCTTTGTTGGCTTTCTATAAAGTATTAATTAATGTCTTTAAGTTGAAGTTGCTGGAGACATCTTCTGTCTTCATTTTCTTCTAGGCTCCCAAGTTGGACTAAAGCTTTTTATGAAACTGAAGTATAACTTAAAATAAGTCTGAACCAGCACAAGCCACTTTAATTCCAGTTTTTATAAGTAAATGTAGTGATTAACTTCATGAGGTAGATGTACAAAATAAACAAGAATAGTCACATCAAATATTTGTGATTAAAATGTGTGCTTTGATTCAAATACTTAAAGTGTAAATACTCTCAATTGTAAGATAAAATGGTAGTGGTGCATAGAGAATTAGATTCCTAGTAAAGGAGAAAATTATGTTCATCATAACAATGCCCTTAACATTGGTGGCATCCCATGTGTTCATTTATTCAAAGATTTATTTATTAATAAAAACATGGGGTATCTTTCCTCTGTTCCGCCTGCTTATCCTCTTGACTCACTGTCTTGCTCTTTCTCCACCTCCAAAAATTCAATTGCTAGCCTCTAAGCCGTATTATGTAACTCCACTTAAATTCAATCATCTCCCCTTAATTTCACTTAGACTCAGAGACCTCACTCCTCTCTTTACTTCTCCTGCCAAGGTGACCATATTTTATTATGTAAAATGCTGTTATCTAAATCTTAATTATCAATAACCCAATTAATGTTCGTTCATCAACTTTACCCTACTCCCCATAAGTGCTACTTGATGAGGCTTGAACCTGATCCTCTTTGTTACTTTTGCACATTGTGAGTCCCAGGCACTTTTCTCCACAACTTCTATATTTGCCCTCTCTCTGGATTTTTCTATCTCACACCTTGTCTTGTTTCCTTCTTTTGATATTCCACTATTCCAGGGGTCCTCAATCACGGTCCTGGAGGGCCGCAGTGGCTGCATGTTTTTGCTCCAACCCAATTGCTTAATAAGAAGCACTTACTGCTCAAGTAACACTTCTGCTTCACTTTAGTTGTCTCGCTTGTTAAGATTTTAAACCCTTATTGCTTATTTTAGTCTTAAACAGATGTAGTCTTGGCTTTTAATTGTTCATAATTAGCAATAACATGCAAATGACAAAAGAGACCAGCATTTATCCATTTAGCTTGTTTCCATTTACACCTGTGTGTATTTATCATGCACTATTGGGTTTAATTAAATACTTGGAAGGTAATGAAGAGAAAAAAGTGAAGGACTGAAAATTACTCCTCCATTTTAGTCTTCAAATCATTTGGATGATATCTTTAAAAAGGGAAAGAAAATCTAGGATATGAGAATTACCTGGCATAGCAGAGTTAAAGCACTAACAAGCCATGAAATTAAATTATTGGCAAGAATTGCTTTCTAATTAAGCAACCAGGTTTGAACAAAAACCTGCAGCCCTCCAGGACTGTGATTGAGGACCCCTGCACTATTGCATGAAACTCAAATCACTTTAGATGTGTCCTCCCTGCATCTCACCTCTAACCAACAAAACCTTAACTGTTTAGGCACCCTTGCTTCAGGTTGGAAATCCTGTGACACTGGCACTAATAACTGTGTACATACATTTTACAGTTTATTACATATGGAGTTATAGGCATATATACCTCATATCAACAAAGCATCCATTGACACACACAAAAAAAAAAAAACACCCTGAAGTGATTTCATAAGTTATTCTTTTGAAAACAATATGCTCTCTGGAGAAATGTGTGGGCAAGTTTCTGAAGCATAAAACAATTTTAAGCACGGTGCATTTCAAAAGAAGTTATTTATTTAACAATTGTCTTTCAGAGGAAGTGAACCGACAGTATAGGTAAACATTACACATATAGTTGTGTTAATTTTACCCTGTTAAGAACTCCGAATGTTCTGCATATTTATAGAAATGAGACATCAGTACTTTTTGGAATCGATTATGTGCCTCTCTACTAATAATCCATTGTGAAATAAAATTCTACCACGGGGCATTTAACGACAATCACGTTCTTGTAACGACGGACAGCCCGTCCTTCCCACAGTGCTGTTTTATTTCTAGGCGTTGAGCGACACCTTTTTTGAAGCGACAGTAAAATTCCCTTTTAGGAGCAGATTTCCGCCGATACATCTCGAGACTGCTTTCTTGATTTTCCCTCTTTTTTTCCTTGTATAAAATGCAATATTATGAAAACAGAAGCACACTTGTCAGGCTAATTTAGCGCGTGCAGCAGGCTGGTTGATTCTGCATGGTTGTCACTTGTCTGACATGACCCGCCATTCCCTGCAGAATGTGAAAGAAATAATTGGAGGTGCAGTTGTTGGGGAAAAGAAAAATGACAAAAACTGCTCCACTTGCTTCCCCCTGTGAAGGTGCAGAAGAGGAAAACGAGCTCGAAGCCTAAAAAGACGCGCCTTAGCGTTTCAGATTTTATCGTCAAGACTGTGTCAGCTTTAAATGAACGCAACGGGCTGTAGCTGCTGGCGGCTACGATGTGGAGAAGAACAACGCCCGCGTAAAATTAGCTATTAAGAGCCTTGTGAGCAAAGGCACTCTGATGCAGGCAAAAGGGACTGGCGCCTCTAGATCCTTCAAGATTAATAAGAAGCAGGTAGAAGCAAAGGAAAGGGCCACGAAGAAAAAGGCCGCCGCGAAGAAGCCAGTGGCAAAAAAGCCATGAAGAGTCCTAAGGTGGTGAAGCCAGCTACAAGGCCTAAAATGTCGAAGAGTCTGAAGAACCCCAAAGCAGCAAAACCCAAGACGGTAAAGGAGGCCGCTCCAAAAATAGTGATTGTTTAAATTAGATTTGTACAGATGAACGACTCTTTTCAGAGCCACCACTTAATCTTAAAAAAGGGACGAATCTATGATTTTTTTTGGTCCCTCAACGCACCAAGTGAGAGACTAACGCCTCGGGCGCTTTTAGATTAGACCGAGAGGCAGCAGTAGCTTTTTCAAAGCGCCAAGAATCCCAACTTTCGAAATTTTGTAGATCAAACTACCGACTTATCAGTCATACAGAGAACCAATATGCACCCTCTGCAAATGGGCTTTATGCGTAGACAGCTGCTAGTTTCAGGCAAGAAGTACCAGGAATGCAAATATAATCCTCTCACCCCCACTCATTAAGTACGTCTAGCTGAATTCGGTAAAGCGTTCCTACTTTGTGGACAATCGACACGCAAGCACCAGGGGATGTTGGACTGTATCAAGGAGTGTGATTTTGCAAAGGGTGAAAAGATGGAAGGATTTAGTAAATGAAATAAAGGACAAGCAGATGCCCATAACAATACAGGGGAAATCCAGAAGGATTTGGGAACGGTTTGGGAAAAAACTTCCAACCTCACAATTAGCAGACTTATCGTGGCAAGCTGCCCATGAGGCATTAGAGACAAATGTAAACTTAAGTAAAAGGCTTAGAGACCATAAATATCCTAGAGAAGGGTGTCAGAACAACGAGACAGTAAGCCATGTAATGTGGGAGTGCCCCATAGCTAAAGAAGTATGGAAGAAAGTAAAGCAGGATGCATTAATAAAGGCTAAACTAGATAAAGATAGTGCTCTTTGGCAGATCTGGGAAAAGGGAAGAAGGAGAAAGACTGGGGCAGAATAAGCATGATAAAAGGGGTATTATGGAGGGCTAGGTGCGAATTCACCAATAAGCAAAACGTTTTCTCCCTACAGAAAATGACACAGATAACAGTAAATATATCATTTAATGAAAAAGGACAACCACAACGATAAGAAACGTAAAAAGGTAGGATAAGCCTCAATAGCTGTGTTTAAAATTGTAAAAATTGGTATTTTAACTGTAATCGGCATGCCTTGGTATTGACCGAGGGACTGTACTCAGTAAGCAAAAAAAAAGCACTAATAAGATTTTAAATTCATATTGGTTTTAAAGAAATATGAAATAAAATTGAAACAAAAAACACCACACCCCACTACAAGCACCAAGAGGATTTTATCCTTTAAAAAAGGAGAACCTTTGATGGCCCTTAAAAGAGCCTTTTGTTTTGTTTTAGAAGGGGAGTTTGGAGTCTGTGTCCTTAGGCGCGTTCCCCACGAATACGACGAGCCAGTTGGATGTCCTTCGGCATGATGGTCACTCTCTTGGCGTGGATAGCACAAAGGTTGGTGTCTTCGAACAACCCGACCAAATAAGCCTCACTGGCCTCCTGCAAAGCCATGACAGCAGAGCTTTGGAAACGGAGATCGGTCTTGAAATCCTGAGCGATTTCTCTTACCAGGCGCTGGAAAGGCAACTTGCGGATAAGCAATTCAGTGGATTTCTGATAGCGACGAATCTCTCGCAGAGCTACTGTGCCAGGCCTGTAACGGTGAGGCTTCTTTACTCCACCGGTTGCGGGAGCGCTCTTGCGAGCCGCCTTGGTAGCAAGCTGTTTTCGGGGAGCTTTGCCGCCAGTGGATTTACGAGCTGTCTGCTTTGTTCTTGCCATTTCAGCGTTTTACTTACTAACTATCCAGTAAACACAACCAGTGTAAATGAACGCCGATTCAGCGGCACGAGGCGTATTATATTGAGGCCTTGTTAGTTTCTGATTGGGCGAATGAAAAAAAACTGGCCGGTGACGTTTTTAGGCTCTGCCTACATGCCGCCTTTCCATTGCGCATCTCCAAATTCGGCGCGGAATTTGTTTCTGTGCATTCGCTCGCTAACGGCTACTGCTGGCAGCTGTAGAATAAATCTAGTCTGTTTAATACGACTCACTCTCCCTTAATGTTAGATTTCCTCAACTGCAAACAATGATCTACCGACTTGGGCACATATTTTAGGATTAACATAGGCACTAAATAGATAGAGGAATCGGGAAAGGGAACTAATGTATATACGTATGTATATGGATGGTAAATTAGGTTACTGTAAATTAACTGAGGAATAAAGCCAAGCACGACATTATTGGAAAGAATGCGGGAACAATTGTAGAATCGACGAGCTGTAAATCTGCTGCTTCTGTTTTTGACAGGTGATTTAGCTTCTATCGTTTTTTCGACTCCTGTGGACAGGAAAAGTGTAGGAAAATGCTTAAATCATATACTTACTCGATCAGTTCCTTTATTTATTTAACGACGTGAACATAGCAGTGGTAAAGGTGTGTGTGTCTGAGAGTGGTCTCCAAAAATGAAAGGATATGGAAAAAAATGATCACCTTACACAAAAATTCCACTTGATGTCAGTATTATTCTCAAATGACTCTAATCACTAACTTGCGGACAGTATATAATTAGAGCAATAAAAATTACCAATAGTACTGCAAACTTAAAGTAAAGAATTATATTAACTTAGTAACATGAAATGCTACTCAATTAATATAATAACATGATAATGAAATTATGCCGATATAAATATTGCTGTATGTAAATGACACTGAGACAAATACCCATCCATCCATTATCCAACCCGCTATATCCTAACTACAGGGTCACGGGGGTCTGCTGGAGCCAATCCAAGACAACACAGGGACGCAAGGCAGGAAACAAACCCCAGGTAGGGCGCCAGCGCAGGTGACAAACATTCGTAATACAAAAACTGTAAACAGTACACTTTAAACAACATTACATCTTAACTGTATAACAAGTGAGTGATGCAAGATAAATACAAATGAACTTACTACTGGTCATTTAATGCAGCTTTTCTGATTGATTCTGGATAATAAAATGCCTTAGTTATTACAAATTACTATTGCTCCACACAGAAATGACTAGTACACGTGCATCTATATCAGCCAACATTCCATAATACTATGTGCTCCAAATTATGCTGGAATGTGCACCCTGAAACGTAAGACGTTAGAAGATTAAAGTACTCAGTTTTAGGTGAGGCTAAAGGAAATCCTGTTTTACAGATGTAACAAATATGATTACATAGGTATTAAATTGGATTTGTGAAAAAAAATATATATATATATATATATATATATATATATATATATATATATATATATATATATATATATATATATATATATATATATATGTCTTCTTACATAATATGCTACCATGGCTATTCGTTTGTCTGTGTTGGATTTTAAATCACCTGTAGCTCGCAAACCGTTTCACCTATTGACCTGAATTTTGGTACACATATACTACGTGACGTCTACTATCTGCTTTCGGGGTGGTGATTTTTATTACTCTTTTTATTTTTATTTTATTGTAGAGTCAACTCTCGGCAGCGCGCAGCAGGGCGGCCATGCATCGTTCTCATTCCCTACCACCTTCGCGGTCACTTCCCCTAACTCTTCATATCTTTAATCATTCTTGAAGCAGATTGTGGCACTTAAGTGAAAAATTAAGAAAAATTTACTAAGTAATTGCAACACAAAAAAGAAGAGAAGCAGCGGGCCGCTATGGTGGAGAAAAGAAGAGCTGTTCAGGAAGCAGCAAGCACATCAACCTCTGAGCAAACGAATGGTAAATAGAGGCAGAGAAAGGATGAAAACTATGAATGCTCAAGTCAAGTGTATTCACCTCACGTTATCGTGCAGTGTGCCGTTACTGGTACAGTATATATATATATATATATATATATATATATAAAATATTATAGGCACAGTGGTAGCTCTGCAGGTTTGAAGTAACAACCTTATGATTTGCATCCCTATATGAAGTTTGCATGATTTTCACATGTCAGCACTGGTTTCCTCTGTGTGCTCCAGGTTCTGCCCACAGACATGCAGGTTAGGTATTATTGGTGTTGCTAAATTTGCCCAAGTGTGTGTAAGCGTTTCTGCGTCTTCACCATGTGGTGGGCTGGCACCCTATTCAGGTGTTTCTTCTTTGCATCCGATAATTATGTGGCTATAGGATCCAGCTTCCCTTGTCACTCTACCATGGATAAGTAGGTTCTTAAGATGGATGTATGGATGATTGACTGAATAAAAAATGAGTAAATGTTTTGCTCTTTTCACAGATTTTTTTTTTTTTTTGGCATAAAGTTAGGCTTTTTCTAATAGGAATACCAGTCACAGTTATTGGTACACAGTTTGGCATATTTGCTCAAATGCTAGACTTTCAGCAGCAGGGATGCCAATCAAATCCTTATCTTACATACTGTACACTGTGTGACCCTCAGCCATTTGTTACTCACTTGTTTGCTATCCAAGTGTGAGGCAAACACAGCAATGTAAGAAACAAAAATAATTCATTAAATGTTAAAAGAAGGCTTTTTTTCCAAATCAATCTCAGGTCATTCTGTGGATATGGAAACAAGCACCACATTGCCTTGTGAAGGGTGAGACAGAGGATGTGAGGCAGGAGCATAACGTCAGTTTTTCCATCCATTGGATAAAACCCCGTCTGACGCTGAACTGAGTATGTTGTCTTTTCAAAGAGAGTAGCTTGGAGTTTACATTAGTAACCCAGCTGAGGAACGATTGCGTAAGGTCAAGGGAAAACAAACTCTAGCCCTGGATTTAATGGAATCTAGGAAGTTCATCTCCCCCACCCCAAATCTGATTCCTTGGCCTGATCAAGAAGTTACCCTGGCAGAGGGTTTCAAAGTTTAACATGTCTAAGGACACAAAGGTGAATTCAAGCAGTGTCGTACTTGCAGGAGGTAGACAAATCCTGACTGAAAAAGACAAGCAGGGAGAGAGCAGACAGAATGATAGACTGATGGTACAGATATGTTTCATGTCTGTGTGAAACAGTAACAAATGGGTCTTGTTCAATTATCTGCCATATCGATATTCAAGTGATTTTTTGCTGCATTTCTGCAGGTATTTGACACAAATAGGATAAATGGGTTTTTTGATACCGTGCACATTTTGCAGATTTGTTTCTCTTACATGATTCGCGAGTAAATACAGTGAAAATGTGGGACTTCATGTTTCTGGTCCAGTGGTCTATGCCAGGAGTCGCCAACTCCAGTCCTGGATAATCACTGTGGCTGCAGGTCTTCATTCTAACCCTTTTTTTAAAAGAGTGCCCTGTTTGTGCTGCTAATTAACTTCTTTTGAATTCATTTTAATTTACTTGTTTTTTAAGATTGGTCCCCCTGAATTTCTTCATGGTTCCTCTGGATTTCTTCATTTCTTTCCTTAAACTGCACCCAAAACAGAAATGAAATGTGAAGTGAGTGAGCCAACAGAAGACCTACTGAGTCAGGACCTCAAACTCCAACCAGCTGCTTAATGAAGTGACAATTCTTGCCTTTAATTAATCCAGTTCTTTAATTCTGTGGCTTCTTGCTTCTCTCATTATGCAATAGCAGACATTTCCGAAATTGCTGATTTTCTCTTTTTTAAGAGCTCAGTTGAAATGTTTTGTGGACCTGAGCAGATCAACATTCCTGAGACCTTTATCTTTCTTTATTTTCAGATATTGTATGATGGACACCAGTTGTTTAGGCTTATTTTGTATCTTGTTATTGATTGGCTGCTAATTAAGGAAAAGAAACAATTAAAAGTTCCGAGTCTTAAAGAGCAAGTCAGATAAAATTAGTTCAAAAGAAGTTAATTAGCAACTAAAACAGGTCACTCATTAAGAAAAGGGTTAGAATGAAAACCTGTAGCCACGGTGGTCCTCCAGGACTGGAGTTGGCGACTCTGGGTCTATGCCATTTTTGTATGCAGAAGGGGCTAAAAAGTGCAAGAAGCACCGCAACAGACGCATTGTATAACTAACAGATTTCAGTATCATATTCTGTTGTAAAAATGGCACAAAATGCTCAGCATTTCTGAACGGATAATAGACAATAAGCGAATGATACATATCTTCTAATTTTGAAAGAATGTTGTCATAACAGGAAAGTGAGGAAAAAAACAAAGAAACCATGCTCGATATCAACGTTTTCATGAAAAAGCACTATAAACAAAAGTTGATTGTATCGCAAATTCCAGGTTAATTAAGGTGAATTAACTTTAAACGATTTGCATATGGAAATGAGTACACCTTCTGCTCTTGTTACGGAAGCTTTTTTTGCATTAAGGTTTAGGTTAACATAATGCATTGTTTGCCTAAAATGTTTAATGAACGGTAACTCGCACTTTACAGCAAAGAAAAGAGATGCGGCTCGGAAAGCAATCCATTTACAGGGCGCCAACCAGGACTTCCACTGATCTTAAGGTTCTGTGTGTTGCATTCGACGCTCTCTCTATCGGCCTTGCGCTCGGAAGTTGAATAGTGAAAATAGTGAACTCAAGGCGCAACTTCCTAATGTCCGCGCAGACATTTCCTGTGCTCAAGCAGGTCGTCGTTGGAGTGTGGGATGCAATGACTCAGTTTTCCACGAGAAAGGATTTTAATGTCAGCTTAATAGTTGTGTAAGAAAAGTAATAAAGATGTCTTGACGTGAGGGTTGATTTGTTTTCAATGCTATTTTTGTGAAATGTATCTATTTGTATGGAAAGTTGTAGAACTTCAATAAAATAAAATAAAAAAAAGTCGACGTCGCAAAATGTCACCATAAAATGCTGATGACATCTTAGGTATCAAAATTCCAGCTAACCACCGCCTTGCGCGTCGAAGTGCCGTGAAGCGTAGTTCTGGTTTGATCTCGGAAGAGACACGATCCGTGCTCAAAATGCTTCTGGAGAACGTCATCCGTGATGCTATCAATTACACCGAGTACTCAAAGAGGAAAACCGTGACTGCCGTGGACGTGGTGTACGCTTTGAAGACGCCGATTGGCTTTAAATGTTAAATGACATTCCAGGCGGTGCCCCAGACACGTGTAATCAAAAATAAATAAAAATCTTATTCAGAGCTTCCTACATTTTGAGCTTGGCTAGTAACTTGCCTGTTGAGCCAAAAGACACTTAAACCTGTTTTCTCAAATGTTGCAAGTTGTCTTGCGTGGAGAACGTTTGCCTAATAATTCGAATTTGTAACAAATTCCGGTAATATTAATTTAGTCAGAAAAGTACGATACATCTATTTAAATAACTCGGGTGAATTAAGCGCTTTTGCAGAGGAGATAGGTGGCTCTGAAAAGAGCCTTTTTTTTTGTGGAAGAACTTCTCTCTATTTGGAGCTGGTGTACTTGGTGACTGCCTTAGTCCCCTCAGACACAGCGTGCTTAGCAAGCTCTCCCGGTAGCAACAGTCTCACAGCAGTCTGGATCTCTCTTGACGAAATAGTCGAGCGCTTGTTGTAATGCGCTAGGCGAGAAGCCTCACCAGCGATGCGCTCAAAGATATCGTTCACAAACGAGTTCATGATGCCCATCGCCTTGGAAGAAATACCAGTATCGGGATGTACTTGCTTCATCACCTTGTACACGTAAATTGAATAGCTTTCCTTCCTGGACTTTCTGCGTTTCTTTCCACCCTTTGCTTGACTCTTAGAAACAGCTTTCTTAGAGCCCTTTTTAGGCGCAGGTGCGGCTTTTGGTTCAGGCATTACTACAGCTTTCAACAAGGAAAATTGAATGCAGCGTTTCCGCGGGTTTCTGTTT
Source organism: Polypterus senegalus (assembly GCF_016835505.1). NCBI lineage: Eukaryota > Metazoa > Chordata > Cladistia > Polypteriformes > Polypteridae > Polypterus > Polypterus senegalus. The sequence goes on from NC_053161.1 coordinate 163,000,538, forward strand.
TATGGCCTGTCATGCAAATGAGAAGCGCCGCAGTGTTAAACTCAGACACCAATGACGAGCGAGTAGTTGCCTCCACACCCCCTCCCCCCCTAACTGAAAATGCTGTTGCGTTAAAAAGGCGGAAAAAAGCTCGCTCAATATTTTCATTTACCCTTCCGTTTTCAAAATTATGCCGGAAAGTGGCTTTTTTCCCACCAGTATTAGACTGATTAATGTATTTAGAGGATATAATACGTGATATCAGCCCATTCAATGAGACCAAAGAAATACTTTCCACATAATAATAAGTTAAATTCGCTAGGATGAAGGAGACAAAGGGGCGATAGGTTGGTCCTCCTCGTTAGAAGAGGATTCCAGTCATTCGGTCACACTAAATTTACATGCATCCTATTTTGCCAATTCTTATTGTGCTTTTTAAAAAAGGGGATAGTTTGTAGTATGTAATCCGATTTATTTCGGTTTCTTCCATGACAGTTCGCGAAAATAGTTCTCGATTTACAAGGGACTAAATCTAGGATATTGCAGGTTTGTTTTGCTGATCGGTGTAAATATCAACCGTTTTAATCGTTCCAGACTGTATGAACTGTATGTAAATATATATTTTTTTTAAGTTTTTAAGCACAAATATAGTTAATAATACCATTGAATGTGCAGCGTAATAGTAAACTAAATGTAAAAACATTGAATAACACTAAGAAAACCATGAACAACAGAGAAAACTAACACTGCAAGAGTTTGCGCTATAGCTTTATGACCCGCTCGCTAAAAACACTTTTTTTATGAGTTTTAAGCACAGGGAAAAAAAAATTAACATTTGAAAAATCTGTAATTCAATAAACAACCAAGAAAAGTAACATTGCAACAATGCATGCGCGCCTGTGTGTGTCTCTCTCTCGCGGGCCTGCGTGTGTGTGTTTCTCTTAAGCGCGCGCCTCTGTGTCTCTGTGTGTGTGTGTGTGTTTCTCTTGCCTGTGTATGTGTGTGTGTGTCTGTCTCTCTCTCTCGCACCTGTGTGTGTGTCTGTCTGTCCTGCGCGCGTGTGTGTGTGTGTCTGTCTCTCACGCGCCTGTGTGTGTGTGTGTGTGTGTCTCGCTCGCGCGCCTGTGTGTGTGTGTGTGTGTGTCTGTCTCTCGCCTGTGTGTGTGTGTGTCTGTCTCTCACGCGCCTGTGTGTGTGTGTGTGTGTGTCTCTCTCTACACACACAGAGAATGCAAATGAAGAGACTAAACACATGCTGTGTGGCCCTGCGCATGCATACTTCACCAGAAGACACACACACACGGAGCCCTTGGACGCACACAGAGGTTTTATTAAAGAGGATTATTCCTATCTAATCTTTTGTTGTCATTTTTTCTTGACCTGTAGCCATTTTTTGACATCTTGTAAAACTCTTTGACCTACTGTACTCATCTTGTGTATGAAAATGTGCTATGTAAATGCATGTTTTTGTTGTTAATACCTGGAAGAGGATGGACATCATCATCAGTAGGTACATATACATTGCACATACAAAGTGCTTAATCTAATTTAAACAGCATGTTTAAATACATTGCTTGGGTGGAGAATTATATGGATTTTGTTTTTATTAGCATATATCAGATGTGGCAAAATCTTAACTTTCAGTACTAAAGTCTAAACCAGTAATTCCTATTATTGAGTGTTAGAGATGTTAATAGAAATTTGTGGTTGGTTTACAACCTCACAGCTCCTGAAGACTGAATTTGAACCTCTGCTTCTTTATGGCCTGTGCAGAGTTTCCATGCGTGCCCTGTTGTTGTTTTTCTTCTACTTTCTAAAGGTGTACAGGTTTAATGGACTGGCAAATTTAATTTGGCTTGGTGTGGTCATGGACACAAATGTGAGTATATCTTGTGATGGCCCATAGTTGGTTTCTGACCTGTACAGGTACTCTGGTTTTCTTTCCATATCCCAATGTCTTCCATTTGTCTTTGTCTTGCACTGGATTATGGTTGTCAGGTGGTGGCTATGTCCTATATGGTGACTTCTACTTGCAGCTTTATTTTACTGAACCCAACCAGGCTTTGTGAGTCGCCACTATGTACTACCAGACACTCTCTTAAGGCTGGTGTATACTTGAAATGTCTGCACTAGCTGAGGGCCACTCAGCAAAACTAACATCAAACACAGAGATATGTGCCTTGTGTTGCAGTGTGCATGCAGGCTTGGCATCCCTCTTACAGGAAAGATTATCTTAGATTTAATTAGAATATTCATGAGGGTTTGGTCCCTTCCCTTAGGGGGAAGTAGGTCAGTCAGAAGCACTCAGTGTAATGGAGGTGCACAAGTCCTCCAGCAATGGCAAGGACACAATACTTTGAGGGGCTAGGATTTAGAGATTAGTACTGTGTTAAATATTACATTATTTATAATTTTATGTGTTTGCATTCACTTCTACAAGATGAAACTGGTGAGCATGAAACTTTATTTTGAGTTGTTGAAAACAAAGCTGAAGTTCTGCTTTTGAGACTTTAAAGAAAAGTTGACAAATGTTCATTAAATCTTGTACCATTTAGCTGCTGTGCTCCATCACTAAGCACATTTTTCCAGTTTTATTTTTATACCCTCTGCTGATGTGCAATGTGTCACTAGCCTTCTACAAAAGCAGATGGCCTGCTAGTAGTTTGGGACCAACCAGGACTGAGGGGTTAATAAAATAGGCACAAGAGAGGCAGTTGCTCAAAAACAAGGTCATTTTATTATTCCACGATAGAGAGGGAAAATGTAAATGGTTGCTGATGTAAATGGTTGCACAAAAATAAATACAATCCAGTGACAAAACAAATCTAATTATGAACATGCAAAGAAGAAAAACAGAATATGTAAAACAGAGGCTCTTACCCTGATATATATGCAGTCACTTTTAGTTCAAGTAAGGGTATCCACAGCCTTAAAATGAAACAAAAGTGGACTCTGTTTCAGCCCATGCCTTAAATGCAACACCTCAAAACAAACAAAAAATCTCATGAGCTGTTTTTGGTTCTCAGGAGCCTAACCCGCTCCTAAACATCAACCAAAAGCTCAGCCACCAAATGGCTCTTCGCCTGGTGTACCTTGCACAACCTAACCCTTCCTGTCAAATCTCCCTGAACGATCGTCCCCCTTCTTGCAGCCACAACTGTACTTATAAAGGCTTCTCAGTTCCCTTGGTCAGCATGCCTAAACATAGGGAGATACCATTTTGGAACTGTCAGGGGAATCCTACACTGCGACAAAAAATGAAAATATCTGACAGCAAAATATACATAATTAAACACTACATGAAAAAAATAAACAAAATTATTTATACCTAACCTCAAGGTTACTAAGACACAAACGGAAACGTTATGGTACACCTACACTATTAATCCAAAATGGACTCACCTATAGCTGTCTTTCGACTTTCCCAGGCACCCGCGACTGCACTTAGCTTCACTGCCACCTTTAAAACACCAGCTGGTAAAGTTAAAATATAATGCGCAAGGCTTGTACCTAAAACAAATGGCAGATCATCTGGGGAAAAAAGAAAGAAACAACCTGCCGGTAAGGCCAAAACCCTTGTTAAGTTTATATATACTGTGGCGAGTGGCTGGAGGTGATACCCAGCCGGGACACCCTGGTGGCTTTGGGGACCACGGAAGCAGAGCTTAGAAGCTCAACCCTATAGGGGCCCGTGGTCACTGCCAGGGAGCACCCGAATGCCTGAGGAGCCCTGGCCCTCAGCACTTCCACCACACCCGGAAGTGCTGGGGGGAAGAAGACCAGGGACACCCGGAGTGCTTCCGGGTGCGCTGCCAGTACTTCTGCCACACTTGGGAGTGCCAGTGGAAGATTATCAGGAGGCACCTGGAGCACATCTGGGTGGGGATAAAAGTGGCCGCCTCCCTCGATTCGTTGGCTGGAGTCGGGTGAGGAGAAGGACAGAGCTTGGTGGAGAGGAGTGGAGGTGGCCTGAAGAAGGCACTGAGTGAGAGGCATGGACTTTTGGGGGAGTTGTTTGCGGTTGAGTGCACTTGTAAATATTAGGTGTAAATAAATGTGTGATGGTGCTTATTACAATGTCTGCCTGTCTGTGTCCAGGCCATATTTCACAATATACTTTTTTTCTTTTATTTCTCATTGTAAATTTGCTGAGATATTGCTCATTACAGTTCATGCATACTGCTTATTGAAAATCTTGCTGTCTAGAATCTGTCTGCATTATACTGTGTTAGCATCCCGGTAAGGCTGTAGTGCCACATAATGCCCCTATTATATGTGACCCTCCATGAATCTTTAAACTGTAATGCTCTCAGGTTCTTGTGTGAGTAGAATTGGTTGATATTATAAATGAATTGTATTAAGGGGGTTGAAGAACATTACATTAATCAAATCTAGAACCACATCACTGGTTTAATGGTTATGTTTCCTACACAGGTCTAGTGAGATTGTATATTTTAGTTCTATTTGATTTAGTGAGAAAATATTTCAGAAATACAACTTTTTATTATTATGAAGTCCTTCCATTGCATTCAGGCTGTTCGGTGAGACACCCTTAATGTCTGTGTTGAAAATCTCTGTTAATTGCAGGTGTACGTCACTTCACTAATGCAAATATCTGGTTGCCTACAGGATACATCTGGCTGCATTACAGTGTTAAATCAAACTTAATGTCAAAACTTCACACAGATAATACAAAATAACTCAATATAAGTACATTAAAATTCTTTGTAATTTAAATAATAAATGGAAAAAGCAAACAAAAATACACAGGTGAGCAACCCTGTAGATGACTACCCCTAAACCAAAACTCAAATGAAAACGGTTAAAAAGAAAGTGGCTCAGATTGATTTCAGTCTCTAAATGTCACCTTCACCTAACCAACAGAAGACTGGGAAATAATTAAGTCAATAAATAATTAGAACCTAAATAAACGGTGGCCAACAACACCCATCATTAGGGATAAAATAATAATAATAATTAGAGTAATCACAGTAGGAATAGAATGACTAGTGGCTGTTTATGCATGGTTTTAATCAATTACCAGGAATTGTTTGTTTAACTTACTGACAAAAATAATGGTAAGTTTCATCAATTACACGTCAACCTAAGCTAGCAAACTCCTTATTTCACTTGCTTATCTTTTCCTATTTCAGACTGTACGATTAAGCAAAGTTAAATCCCTGTTTCATTGACCCCTTCCTATGGGGTCTGTCTGTTAGCACAAACTCAGTAACCCTATTTGTATAAACTTTCCTCGACATAACTGATAACAGAATTTTGGGATCCCAACAAAACTGAATATTAAATTTGAATAGTAAATACTGCTGGCACTCCAAAACTGTGTGAAATGGTCTTCTTCCAGTCTGTTAGGCCTTCACTCCACTCCCAAGTTTGTTTTACAGGTAATACTTTAAAATGAATAGCAGTGAGTTACTATTGGAATGCCCTGAACTGTCTGACTTGACATAAACCCTAATAGAATGTAATCTAAAATTAAATTCAAATGTCTTTAGATCTGAGTGATGCTGTTTTAATGGTTTTAAATCCTGTTCTTTTTGCAGAGAAAAAGAAAAGGTTGCTTGTTACTGCAATATATAGATGGATGTAAAAAAAGGGGACATGCAATCTATACACTAATATAGTGGAGATAACTGTATGTATTAATGAGGAGGACAGTGAGTCAATCCACCCTAAATAGGAGAGTCGGGGCTTTAAGAAGGAGGACGGTGATCTGAGGTCAGTTGCCTTTAAACAAGAGACAGAAGAGTTGTTTGTCAGTATTGAGACACACAACTATAAAAGGGTGGAGAGTGTGGAGGAAGAGGTCCTTCATTACGTGTGTCAAGATGGAGTGGTCGTTAAGTTATACTCCTCTCAAAGCACACACTGCCCATCTCTGCAGCCTTCTATCAAGGTGATAGATATTTCTATAGTTGAACTGTTCAATAACCGTTATGTCCTGTAGGCAATGCTAGATCGACCTGCAAGTGCCAAAAGGGGATTTTTGTCTTTTAAGAAGAATTTTTGGTGGCTCTGAAAAGAGCCTTTATTACAAGGAGAGATTCGAAGTCTGGGTTCTTAGGCACGTTCCCCACGAATGCGGCGAGCCAGCTGGATATCTTTGGGCATGATTGTCACTCTTTTGGCGTGAATGGCACAAAGGTTGGTGTCTTCGAATAGACCAACCAAGTAAGCCTCACTGGCCTCCTGTAGAGCCATGACAGCGGAGCTCTGGAATCGGAGATCGGTCTTGAAATCCTGGGCGATTTCTCTTACCAGTCTCTGGAAAGGCAACTTGCGGATAAGCAATTCGGTGGATTTCTGGTAGCGACGAATCTCTCGCAGAGCCACTGTGCCGGGCCTGTACCGATGAGGCTTCTTAACCCCACCAGTGGCGGGGGCGCTCTTACGGGCCGCTTTAGTAGCGAGCTGCTTTCGGGGAGCTTTGCCGCCAGTGGATTTACGAGCTGTCTGCTTTGTTCTTGCCATTTCTGTGACTTAATAACAAACTATACAACATACAAAACCAACGCTAAAATGAACAGGGACTAAGACTCACGAAGTGCATTATATTGAGGCCCTATTAGTTTCTGATTGGGCGAATGGAAAACCGGTCGGTGACGTTTTTAGGCTCAGCCTACATGCTGCCTTTCCACTGCCTTTCCATGGCTACTGCTGTCAGCTTGTAAAAGAAAGACAGCCATTGTAATACGATTTACTCTCCCGTAATATTAGATTTTCTCAAACTCCAATCAGAATGGTCTACCGACTTAGGTACAATTCGTATATGTCAGGATGAACACAGGCACTAAACAAAGCGAGTAATTGGAAAAGGGAACTACCGGTAATATCTCTAAGTAGCTATATATGGATATTAAATTATAACGCATTTTAAGATTGATAAAAATGCTACGTATTTGGTAGTATGGGAACGATTGCCTTTAATCCCACTGCATTTATTTTAACAGTGCGATCGGTGACTTAGTTTCTATCGTATTTTCATCTCCTGTGGATAGCCTGTGTTTTCTTTTCTAATGGTATTATAACATGCTGCTTCCACCCGACGGATCCAAGTCTGAGTATTCGCACAAAAAAAAAAAAAACGTATTTAATGATCTTCTACTGCCCTCTTGTGGATATTCAAAATGAGGATACCATTATTTCCTTTGTATTGTAGACTGGTTTACTCCGGCTCTTTCCTTGCTTTTGCCTTCAAAAAACACATCAGTTATCTCCACCTTGAACTCAGAAGTCCTGACAGGGAAAATATTCCTCTACTTAAAAAAAAAAAAAAAAATTACACGATTAACTCATTTAATGACGTGAATACTGTTTAACGAATCAAATTATAAACTGAATCACTTTCCACCTTCAGCATATCAGAACTTAATAACTGAAACACTCAGTACGAGAATAATGGAGAATAAAATCACGGGAGGAAATAAGGTTAGTTCACAACCCGAAATTTAAAAACCTTACTCAGGAGGGGGGAAAAAAGCTGTAGCTTTTACAATACTTTACACAGCATTGCACCTAGAGCACACAACTGTGTTGAATACCTAAAAAAATCTTACTAATAGTACTGTGGAGCTATATTTCATGTATGTGGTATGGGTGTCGTCTGGGAATTCTTTTATATACTCAGACATCACTCGGTGCAGAGCCTCATGTGAATGATCTATTAGAAAGCATCCATGAACTCTGTTCTACTTCAGCCAGTCTAACTAAAGAAATATTCTTTGGCTTATAAAGACTTAGATGAGAAAGACAAACAAGTGGTAATTATTGCTGTATATGTTGAAGTTTACTTAGTAAGGTAGAAGGTGAAAGTGCTCAGCCTCGAGTGTGTGTGCGCGCATGTTCAATTTTGCTTTCATCAGACCAGAGAATCATTTTTCCCCTGCTCCTTGAAATTGTTTGGCAATCATGCCCAATGTGTCCAATTGAAGGAATGCTGCTAAAAAGGTCATCTTTCCGACAGGTTCATCCAGTGGACTTCAGAAGCTCGGTTAGAGTAATCTTGGAGTTCTTGGTCACCTCCCTGATCAAAGCACTTCTTTCTAAACTGAATCCAATCAACTAGGGTTTTACTACTGGAGGATTCCAATGAAGAGCTAAACACATCTCAGGGATTTCGGATAAGAGAATACTGTACACTGAACACAGCCTGGGATGCCACAAAGGGTTTGAATGCTTACAGGAGTGAGGAAAAATGCATATTTTTCTTAGACGTTCTGAAAAGGTTTTACAATACACATGCATACACACATACTGTAGACAAAATTACAAACACTTATGGAAAAGATACCTACACTTTTTTTTCAGACTCCAAGAACCCTAGTGACATCACTATAAATATTAACGATCAAAATTTATTTATATAGATAGATAACAAGCGCATTTAAAGTGCTGACCGTCAAGTTGCAACGTCTCAATGGAAAGTGCCCATATTTGAGTACATGGGTGGCTCTAAAAAGAGCCGTTGATGTTTAGAAAAGAATTACCCCAGCAACTTATTTACTCTTGACAGGTTTCTCGGTCTTTTTGGGCAGAAGTACGGCCTGAATGTTCGGTAACACACCACCCTGAGCGATAGTCACGCCACCCAGCAACTTATTGAGCTCCTCATCGTTACGCACCGCTAGTTGCAGATGACGAGGAATGATTCTAGTCTTCTTGTTGTCACGGGCGGCATTACCGGCCAACTCGAGAATTTCAGCAGTCAGATACTCTAGCACAGCAGCCAAGTAGACGGGAGCACCAGCACCCACACGCTCAGCATAATTGCCTTTCCTCAGCAACCGATGAACACGGCCTACAGGGAACTGCAATCCAGCCCGTGAAGAGCGAGTCTTGGCTTTAGCACGGGCCTTACCACCAGTCTTTCCTCTACCAGACATTCTAAAATAAGCAACGTTAGGTCGAAAAATGGTCCCGTTCCTCTGACTTGCTCTTTTATAAAGGCTTCTCTTCGGCACCGCCGCTCTGAACTGAGTGGCTACTGATTTGCATATGTTATTACGTCACTAATCCGGCAACGAATCCACGGTTTGGCCCTCCACCGCTCAATATATGAAATACGAAATACAGATGAGAACAATGGAACACAGTTTTAATTGCGCAGATGTAACGTATTAATATATACTGTATGTAGAAGAAGAGTAAGGGAAAGAGATGAACTGCATATTTAATACATCTTATTATTACAGCTTGAATTTCATTGCGCTGACTAATTTAATTTTTGAACAGTTCTGGCCAATATCAAGACGTATTTTCGTGGTAGAACTCGGGTTACATGCAGTAAGCTATCGACTCTTTTTAAAAGAAAAATAAGAAAAACACAGTAAGGTATATGCAATTTATAGTAGAATAGTCCAGTTTCTTTCATTCTTAGAAATAAAACTGTTCTAAATGGCCGAATTCCTTTTCTCACACGAAAAACAGAGGTATAGCCCCTTTATCTTCTTCATCCTTGAGAATTTAATCTAATGCGTTATGTGGACTTAATTTCTTTGGTCTCTTTTAAAGGAGTTGATATCCTAACTGATCTCAGCTATTGTACCCATCCCATAGGGTCTTCGTTCAAGAGCTGACTGTAAAACGGTGTAGAAAACAAAAACATAAACGGCTACCTTCCTTCACACTTTTGAAAACAGAAGGCCCAATGAAAAACCTGCGCGCGCCATTTTTTTCTCTGTCATTAACGCAACAGTAGTTTTAGCTTGGGGGTGGGGACTGCTACTCTCTCGTCATTTTTGCCCACGTCTAACGCTGCAGGGCCACTGAATTGCATGACTGGCTATAAAATGAGAAGCCGAGGGAGTTGCGCCATTCAGTTTTTCGTGTGTGAAATTCGCAAAAATGCCTGAACCAAAAGCTGCTCCTGCGCCCAAAAAGGGTTCAAAGAAGGCCGTTTCTAAGAGTCAGGCAAAGGGTGGGAAGAAGCGCAGAAAGTCCAGGAAGGAAAGCTACTCCATCTACGTGTACAAGGTATTGAAGCAAGTACACCCCGATACTGGTATTTCTTCTAAGGCGATGGGTATCATGAACTCATTTGTGAACGACATCTTTGAGCGCATCGCCGGTGAGGCTTCTCGTTTAGCGCACTACAACAAACGCTCCACCATTTCTTCAAGGGAGATCCAGACCGCTGTGAGGCTGCTGCTGCCGGGTGAGCTTGCTAAGCATGCCGTGTCCGAGGGCACCAAGGCAGTCACCAAGTACACCAGCTCCAAATAAACAGAAGTCCTTCCAAAAACCAACGGCTCTTTTCAGAGCCATCTACATCTTCTACAAAAGAGCTTAGTTCACCTGGTACACTGTTCGTTACATGAATCGTACCTTACTGATAGGGATGGGCGATACCACTGTTTTTGAAACTGATACAAGTGTTTTGTGTCAGATTGCCGATACTGAGCATTTTTGAAAAAACATTTGTTTCCAAATGATAGTGTTTAGCATGGCTAATATTATTGGGCCAGTCTGCTTTGAAAAAAACTGTATAAAGTATACTGCACAGTAATGGTTGCCATAACATTTATTACAAAATCTAGATTAACACAATGAACATGGCATGTTATTTTCTAACCTGCTCACTCCAGACCAGGGCTATGGGAGGGTGCCGGAGCCTATCTCAGCTGCCATATGGTACAAGGCAGGAACAAACCCTTGACAGGTCGCCCATCCATTACTGACAAACACACACTATGGCCAAGTTACCATTGCCAATTCACCTAGCCTGCGTATATTTGGACTGTGGGAGGAAACTTACACAGCCACAGGGACAACATGCAAACTCCATGCAGTAAGGATCTGGTTAGCAAAGCATGAACATACAGATGTAAAAGATTAACTTTTACGTTTTCATAATGATTTGGTTATTTGTTTAATACATGTTAAACGAGCAATCACTTCACGAATGTATTTAAACGGATCCCCTTAGAAGACTAACATTTGCAAAAAAAAATATTCCCACATTTGTATTTTCTATAATATTTTGCTCTTCTGGTTTTGTCATATTAGCTCTACATTTAGTTAAGTTTCAAATTAGTATTTAGAAAAAAAATAATGCTGACATTTTTACGCCTCAGGTGCAAGGCAGGAACAATTCCTGAACAGAGTGAACACACAAACACCGGGGGGAGGGGCAATTTAACATCAATCCAACTAACCTGCACAACACAATTTTAATACAAAATTAAGCAGAAAGATTATATATTTTATTACACTAGATTGTTACTAATGCAATTAAAGTACTTTTAAATCCACTAAACTTGCAAAATATTGACATTTACTCGAGCACTTATTTTTCGGAAAGAAACTACTTTCAGTGAAAGTTTTCATCTTCAAATTAGGCATAGTGTTAAGACTATTTAACATTTTTATTTATGTATATTCGTTGTACTGTACCCTTCGTTTTAATTAGCAGAAAAACAAAGGACAGAACCCGTGACAAAATGCTTCACGTTTTATAAGCTTTGAGTGATAAACGGTAAAATATTTTGCTCGACCTAAGTCTTCAGTAAACTCCCTTCTACATAATCCTGCTAGTGGCAGAGTTACCTAAATAACGAGTCGTGCCTCTGCCTTATCACTGATATCACTTATGCACTGATTGCAGCTAAATCGTCGGGCTTCAGATTTGCACCGCCTTGGTGTTTTACAAACGTCTATTGAACAGCATGTGTACTTTTTAACTGTTTATATGGGCGGATTGTTTTGCCATTATATTGCTTATTCTTTTAAATATTGCGTCGGGCGGCGCTTGAAGGGGCTTGGGTTTAACGAGTCAGTCATTTTCCAACTCGCTATACTCCAGTAATCAATATTTGTGAACGGAACTGTGGTATCGATCTTCCCATCCCTATTTCCTGAATAAATTAGACTTTGTAACTATGCCCAGTGATTAACCAAGATGACTTACATTTGAGAAAACCGGTTAAGTGACGTTTATCTTGACAGGAAATACTATAGCTTACCCCTTGAAATATTTTTCTAACTTGGACAAAGAGCCGAAGATATGGGCTCTCAACTGCTTAACGGAGGTCTGCTGAACCAACTGTTTTAACGTCTTCTCGTTTACATTTTTTTGTACTCCGGCAAACAAGTGGCTGTTTTTCAATTTAAAGCCGTTTAGAGCAATTGCTTAGGAGAAAAAACCTTAAGAGCTCTCTAAACAGAAAATGTGGGTGGCTCTAAAAAGAGCCTTTGGGTTTTGTATTTATCGAACACCGTCTCGTCTGTCATCTAACCTCCAAATCCATACAGCGTACGGCCTTGTCTCTTCAAAGCATACACTACGTCCATGGCAGTCACGGTCTTCCTCTTCGCGTGCTCAGTGTAAGTCACAGCATCACGGATAACATTCTCCAAGAAAACTTTAAGCACGCCGCGTGTCTCTTCGTAGATCAAGCCAGAAATTCGCTTCACACCACCTCGACGAGCCAAACGGCGAATGGCAGGCTTTGTAATACCTTGGATGTTATCTCGCAGCACTTTACGATGACGTTTCGCGCCACCCTTACCGAGCCCCTTGCCTCCTTTACCACGTCCAGACATCTTAACTCTTAACACTATTCTTCAACAGCTTTATATCGCAAGTGAAAATTTCATCGCCTAATATGAGTAAAACGACGACCTACTAGAGCACAGTATAGGGAATGTCTGCGCGGGCTTTAGGAAATCGCGCCTTTTCTTTGTTAATTGTTTTATTGGCCACCTGAATAGTAACAGTATTTTAGTTTGGCCTAAAATTTCGGGCCAAAAAAAAAAAAATCAATTTATGTAATAAAAACAAAAAGTGTATAAATTATTTTCCATGTGAAAATGGATTGTAGTTATACATCCATCCATCAACCTAACCTGTTTATAAAAAAATATTTCTATCTGCAAGTTCATTCACAATGCAATAAATTCTTGTTTATGTGCTGAGTTTGGACTAATTTGCGAAAATATGCTATGGTGCATGATTTTTCTTTTTTTCTCACCTTCATTTGATATGACAGCATTCTCTCATTATTAGGCGATATATAGGGTGGTCCAGATCTAATTATGCAATTTACATTATGCTATAACTTATTAAGTTTATTACATAGAAAATCACCTGAAAAATCCTGGACCATCAAAAAGTGTGTGAACTGACAACATGAAGAATCGTCTTCGCACTGAATTGGAATCGTCCCCACATAAATCAAAGTCATCCAGACGATCTGGATCTGCATAATTAGATCTGAACCATCCTGTACATCTTCTCATAATCAATGCTCCACCAAACAAAGAATTTCTCACATTTTCACATATCGTGCACATGAGTAATACAAGAAATAAGGTCTGCAAATGTGTATGGCATAAAATCCCATTTACCCTATTTGTGTAAAAATACAAAGAAATCAGTAGAAAAATCACCAAAATATTAATATGACAGATTCATGTTCAAGGCCTGTTTGTTCCTGTTTTATACAGACTTGATATGTGACCTGTGCAGTCTTGTAGCCTGTCCTCATGCTCACCTCTGAATTTGTCCTTAAAACACTCTCTTTTTCCGTGTAGCATTAGTCTCGGTCTCATTTTCTCTCACTCCCTGCTCGTCTTTTTAGTCTTGTTTTTTTTTTTTTTTCTTCTTACTGAAACTCAAATTCAGCTCTCCTTTGAACCCCTTTAAAAGTTACACTTTCATAGATTAAACTAAACTCAGGGCTACAGTTTTATTGCCAATTGACCTATGCACAACCATTTCTGTGCTGGGTTACTAATGGACCCTCCAAGTAATCTTCTTTGAAAAGACATCATAGTCAGTTCAGTGCCAGACAGGGATCCTGCTCTTTTTCTGGTTTCTTGCAAGACTAAAACTTGTCCTCTTGTTAGGTATCTTTAACCTCAATCATCACAAGGTAATGTGGTGCCTGCTTTTGTAACCAAAGACCACATTTAAGTATTTATTGATCTGATCAACCTTTGATTGATTCAGAAAAACTGCTGTTTCTACATGCCCAAAGGATCATTTCTGTTTCTTCACTCAATGTATTCCTGTATTTGCGACATACTGGGATAGCAAGTTATAAGCAAATGGCTCAGTGTCACACAGCACATGTAGGATTAGAATTGAACTAGGATCCTTACTGCTAAAACTCTAACATTTGAATTAATGCAACACACTGTGTACTAATAACAGCGCTTGGTATTTTTATGAGAAAAGAAGCCTAAAACTTTAGGCCAAAAAAAAAAAAAATGTGACATAAGCAGAGATTTTACTTATTATTTCCTTCATTGTTAGAGAGCCAGCACCAATCAGAATACATGTCTCACATTTCAGGGTGCACGTCCCAGCATGACCAAGAGCTTGTAATGTTATGAGATGTTCGCTGAGAGAAAGAGAGGAATGTACTAGTCATTCTGTGTAGAAATAGTCAATTGTAATAACTAAAAATCCATATTATAACAAATCAGTAAGAAAGTGTGCGTTTAATGACCAGAATTATGTAATGTTGTTTAAAGTGTACTGTACAACATTTATGTATTAAGAATGTTTGCCTCAGAGTTCAGCCGTCAGGAGGATAGACTTAGATGCTGTCTTCTGCTGAGTGAAGTATTGTGGGTAGCAGGAAGAAAGAGAAAGCATGGTTATTTCCAGTGTCTGTTTGAGTATTTGCACTTCACAAAGTTAGAGAGTTCCTTAGAAATAGTGTGCATCAAACGAAGCATCACCACACACAGTCGAATTCCAACTATTCCTGCACAACCAGAAGAAGTCCTTTAGTTGTTTCTCTATTTCACAGCAATATTTACTTCAATAATGATTACATGCTGCTTCATTAATGCAATATTTTAAGTTTGTTGATACTGTTTATTGATAAACTTTATTGCTTTAAATTTTATACTGCTGGTAAGTTATTAACTAGACTAATTTGATAGTAATACTGACATCTAATGGACTTTTGTGTAAGTTGCTAATGGGGTTTCTGTGTCCTTTCTTTATTTTAGACCACACACATATTTAAATGCATGTATGCTTCTTTATACTGTATATCATCAAAAATGTCATCCATAATTTCTTTCGGAGCAGCTGTATGGAATACTCTGAATCCATTACTAGTGTTCTGACCAACATTCTGGACAGAACACTGTATGTCCAGAACTCCTCAAAGTCCTGCTTTGCTACATTTATGAAAGTGAATGGTAGTTTTTCATCCACTCATCTGTCCATCTATCCCATCTACCCATCTTCAGAACCTACTTGTCCAGCAATCTTTGGATGCAAGAATGAAACAACACCTGAATAGGGTGCCAGAACACCACATGGTGAACACACACATAAACACAATGAGCTGAGTACTTTAACTTTCTAACTTTCCAAGTAAGTTTCCACAGCCTATAGGATGATTTACTACTTGTTCGTAGTCTTACTTATCTAAGTCTATATAAGCCAAGGAATATCTTTCTTTAGTTAGACTGGTTGAAGTAGAACAGAAAGCTCATGGATGTTCTCTAATAGATCTATTGGTTATTCCCAGCAGACTCTGCACAGATTGACGTCTAAAAAAAGAAATCCCTGACAACATCCATGCTACAAACATGAAATGTAGCGCCACTGTAGTATTAGTAAAATTTTTAGAAGATAATGCAATCACTTTTGAGCTGTAGGTGCAATGCTGTGTGATATATTGTAAAAGCTACAGCTTTATTTTTTTTAACCTCTGTAGGATTTTTAATTGTACACAGAGACATTATTGGTAAAGTAGAGGGTTGTGAACTAATCTCATTTTCTCCTGTGATTTTCTTCTCCAGTCGTGCTCGAACTGAGTGTTCCATTTATTATAAAGTTCTGATATGCCAAAGGTGAAAAGTAATTCAGTTTTTAAAAATTCAGATTCATGAAATAGTGTTCACATCATGGAATGAATGAATTGACACTGTAACTTTTTTTTTAAGTAGAGGAATAGTTTTCCCTGTCAGGACCTCTTAGTACAAGGTGAAAGTAACAGCTGTTTATTTTGAGGGCAAAAGCGAGAAAAGAGCTGGAGGGAATCGATGTCTGTTAGTCTACTTCAGTTACATGTGCTACAGGTCAAAGGAGAAAAAAAGAAATAAATTAGTCTCATTTTGAAAGTCCACAAGAGGGCAGTAGAAGATCATTAAATAAGCGAAAACTCAAACATGGATCTGTCTTGTAGAAGCTGCACGTTATAATACTATTACAAAAGAAAAGAATACGCAGGTTAACCCACTAGATACTAAGTCACCGAACATTTATGTCTATAGCAAATTTTCATACGAAAGATGCAGTTGAAAGTGTGTTACAAGGTGTCAATAAAAGTAATTACATGTATGCCAAAAAATTAAAACTAGGTAAGAAATATGACACATAAATGGTATACACAAATGTACACTTACATAAGAAAGATATAGAAATATAGTCCATATATATATATATATATATATATATATATATATATATATATATATATATATATCTTTTTCTTTTTAGTTAATTTGTTTAGCCTATTAATGATGGTCCAATGATAAGGACAGTTGGCCAATTAACTCCATTGGAGAAAAGGTACAATCTGCATGGGTTTCAGGCCAAAACACCACTCTGTCCCTATTGGTCATTTTACCTAACATAAATGTAAGTAGTCCTTTAATGATTTTTTTTTTTTTTTTATGCTTTGTGTTAGAGGATTCGATGCAGCGGGTCTCATTGCAGGTTGATTTATTCACTGTCATTCAGACATCACAGGTGGCTGCACAGGTCTTTGTTCTGGAAGTGATGGTGCAGAACACCACCACAGAAGAACTGCAAAAGAAAACAGAGAAGTAAATGTAACCCATGGTAAATGTTTAAATAAAGAGATAAAGATACTGGGATGTCTTGAGGTAATGGTGATTTCTTAGTTTAATTAGTGGTCTTTTTGCAATAACAAATGGTTAGAATAAAAAGGTACAAGAAAGAAGTAACTCGTTTACAAGAGTGGAAACAGGGGCGGAATGGCTGAAGACGCTGAAAAAAAGGTAGAACGAGTCTGTACTGTATCAGATCTTTTTGATTTTTTTTTGGACCGGCTGCAAAGGGAATTAGAAGAAGTATCGCTAGAGAGCATAGCAAGAAGAGGCATTAGATCTTGTTTTCCTAGTAAAGATACTTTTTTATTTTTTGCATACTTTATGTAAGCAAAGAGGCATTGTAAACTGAATTTTGCCACACCGCACACAAGAGACATCTCAGGGCTACAATGGCAGGGTGTAAACTATTTTAATTATAAAGTGGGACCACTCCGAGAAGGAAAAAGTAAATAAACCTGGGACTGCATTTTATGAGTGTGATAATTGTTCAAATAATATCAAAAGGACCGTTGAAATTTCTGTATTATTATTTCATATCAAGGTTTAAGAATGTTTTCTTTTTTTGTCACATAGAACACAATTTAAAACTATTTACAGAGCTTTATTTGATTAATGTTTTGTATTTTATTGAATGTTTAAAGTTTTTCTCAGGACTCTTAAATTAGTTACTAGTACAACAACATAATGTTTTAGATATATTATTAATATTGCAAGGGAAATCAGGAATGTCCCTTTCAAAGACATTATCAAAAGGCTGCTAAATAAAGATTAAGAAAGACTGCAGATTAATTGAAGAGTATGATAATTTTTTGCATATCAAGTTTATTAACAGTAGAACTAAATTGTAGTTACAAGATGGACAAATTAAGATATATATTTTTTAATGATCCAAAATATTAGCCTGGTACATCTCTATTATTAAAGTATTCCAGAGATTTGGTCCAAAACAGCAGGAGGCTGTTTCACCACTTGTTTTATGCTGGGCTCTTAGAATAATACGCAGACTACTATTTGAAGATCTAAGGTGAAAAATCGGAGTCTATAGGGATTGGCAGTACAAAATGTTTATTTAGTTAAAGCTTTTTATATTCAATAAGTAGTTTTAAAAAATCAGCTTTAAAAGAAACGGTTAACCAATGTAACAACGCTAGAACTGGTGAGATGCGTCTAGATTTTATTTTCTGGCTGCTGCATTCTGGACTAACTGCAACCAATTGATGTGTTTCCTACGTAGACCAGTTAGGGGTACATTATAGTAAAAAACACTACTGTGAAGTAATTTCTCAGTATCTTCCATTGCTTGCTGAGGGGTTTAACTTTTAGAAGGTCCCTTAAATGGAAAAATGTAGTCTTACTAATCTGGTTAACATGTGATTTAAAGTTTAAGTCAGAGCTCGCGATTACACCTAAATTCTCTGCTTCTGCCTTGACTTTTAAGGGGTTAAGTTTATTTCTAATAACCTCATTATTGCATTTTTTTAATAATGAGTAGGATATTTAAAGCTTCGGGAAATTACTACTCACCCATTCAGAAATAAAAGACATAAATTGGTTCTGAGATTCCAGAGTGTCAGGGACATCAGGTGCTATACAAAGGTAAAGCTTTGTGTCATCTGCATAGCCGTAGTAGTTCACATTTTTTTTTAGATAATCTGTCTTAATGGCGGCATATATTGTAGACTTAAAATAGCAGAAAACCTAGAATAGGTCATTGTGTTATGTGACATGTGACCATTTGAAGACGGTGCCAAAGAGGCTGCAGTGATTAAGGCGATTTATTAGAATACTGTGCTCATGTTTTGTTGAACAGACATGTGGTCTTTGTATTAACCTATAATTAATGATTAACTACTTTAAGCAGTGCAGTTTCTGTACTTTGATTTGTCCTAAAACCTGACCGAAACTTGAATAGTCATTTAGTTGCTGAAAACTTAATAAAATTTAACTTATTTTAGAAGTAGATCTAAAGTCTTCCAAGTGCACCAACGTCAGCATTCTATAACATTTAAATAGCGATCACCCCATTACGGCGCTATTATCACCGCCCTTTATTCTGGTTGCCGCCACGGTTGCTGATGCCAGGGATGCAGTATTTAACACGTACTTCTCAGATTCCAACCAAAAAAAAAAAAACTTATCGAAAAGGTAGCACACCGCAAGCATTAAAAAAAAAAAAACATTGGAATATTTTTTAAAAAAATGGATAAAATGTAACATATCAATGGAAAATGCCCATGTGAGTAAATAAGTGGCTCTGAAAAGAACCGTTGATGTTTAGAAAAGGGTCACCTCAGCAATTTATTTGCTCTTAGCGGGTTTCTCGGTCTTTTTGGGCAGAAGTACGGCCTGAATGTTCGGCAACACGCCACCCTGAGCGATAGTCACACCACCCAGCAACTTATTGAGCTCTTCGTCATTACGTACTGCCAGCTGCAGATGACGAGGAATGATTCTGGTCTTCTTGTTGTCGCGAGCAGCATTGCCTGCCAACTCGAGAATTTCAGCGGTCAGATACTCGAGCACAGCAGCCAAGTACACGGGTGCACCAGCGCCCACACGTTCGGCATAGTTGCCTTTCCTTAGAAGCCTGTGAACACGACCGACGGGGAACTGCAAACCAGCCCGTGAAGAACGAGTCTTAGCCTTGGCGCGGGCCTTACCACCGGTCTTTCCTCTGCCAGACATTCTGGAACAAACACAACCCCTTTCTGTAATAGAAATGCCCCTGTAATTCAGACTTGCGCTTTTATAAAGGCTTCCTTTGGCGCCGACTCTCTGAACTAACTGACTGCTGATTTGCATGTGTTATTACGTCACTGACGGTGTAGCCCCCCAACCGCCCAATGTATGAAGTACAAAATGCGGCTAAGAATTGAAGGTATTTCGGGAGAGAGAAAGAGAGGGAGTGTAAATTTTAATTAAACATATCATATCATATTATTATTATATTACAGATCTTTTGCTGAATTTATTTGCGCCGACTAGTTTGAACACTGTTTTGGCAAACATCCATCCATTTTCTAACCCGCTGAATCCGAATACAGGGTCACGGGGGTCTGCTGGAGCTAATCCCAGCCAACACAGGGCACAAGGCAGGAACCAATCCTGGGCAGGGCGCCAACCCACCGCAGTTGGCAAACATGCTTGTCTTTAAAAGTCACTGTTGTTCAAGGCAAAACAAATGTGCATTATTATGAATTTATTTACTTGAAGTCCATCGTGCACTATTTTCGTGATCTATCATGGCTGATCTCGATATTAATCGGATTACATAGGCCTACTGTAAACTGTGGTATCTTTTTAAAGATAAAATAAGATTGGCAAAGTAATGTGCAAATAACGTTAGCAGAAGGGTTCAGTTTTTTACATTCTTTAAAATAAAAATCTTCTAAATGGCTGGAATCTTTTTCTCATACGGAGGGCAGAGCAATAGCCCTTTATCTCCTCGGTCCCTGCGAATTTATCTATTGCCATTATGTGGAGGGTATCTATTTGGTCTCTTTAAAAGAACCGATAGCCTAACTAATAGCATCTGTTGTATCCACCATATGCAGTCATCGTTCTACAGCCAGTGGAAATAACGAAATGTGAAAAATAAAAATGAAAAACTATCTCCATATATACTTTTGAAAATAGAAGACCCAATGAAAATACTGCGCGCGATTTTTGTCGCCCTCATCAACGCAACAGTAGCGTCAGCTTGGGGGTGGAGACAGCTACTCTCTTGTCATTGGTGCCTACGTGTTACGCTCCAGGGCATCAGAATTGCATGACTAGCTATAAAATGAGAAGCCGAGGCAGTTGCGCCATTCAGATTTTCGTCAGTGATTTCTACAGTAATGGCTGAGCCGAAAACCGCCCCAGCACCCAAAAAGGGTTCAAAGAAGGCTGTTTCTAAGAGTCAGACGAAAGGTGGGAAGAAACGCAGAAAGTCCAGGAAGGAAAGCTATTCCATCTACGTGTATAAAGTGATGAAGCAAGTACACCCCGATACTGGTATTTCTTCTAAGGCGATGGGTATCATGAACTCCTTTGTGAACGACATCTTTGAGCGCATCGCCCGTGAGGCTTCTCGCCTAGCGCACTACAACAAGCGCTCGACAATTTCTTCAAGGGAGATCCAGACTGCCGTGAGACTGCTGCTGCCGGGTGAGCTTGCTAAGCATGCCGTGTCTGAGGGCACTAAGGCAGTCACCAAGTACACCAGCTCCAAATAAAATGGCGGACGTCATGCTCGAAAACAACGGCTCTTTTCAGAGCCACACACTTAAGCTACAAAGAGCTCCATTTAACGGATAAGCCATCGTTGAGATGGCCACATTTTAACTGCTTGTCTCGTACTTTACTTGGCTGGCCCTTTCATCAAAGGTGACTTTAATAACCGGTTACATTTCTTTTTTGGGCTTTCAGTCGAAGAGCCCCGCTTGTGACCACAGCGTCCGTATCAGGCTTTGAACCCACTCGGGGTCTCGTGTTCAACGTCTTAAGCGGTACGCCGAAATACTATTCCTCCTCCGTACGGATGCACCTTTGAATGCAGCACTCTGGCATTCCATGCACAAATCCTGCTCTGTGCTCCCCTCGCGTTTGAATTTGAGTGTGAACGTTAACAATTTGAAAAAATGCTGTATTAAGTTAAAGTTTAGATTTTATAATGGACTAATATTTGATATTTTGGATTATAGGGCTCTTTTTCATAATTTTTAGACCTGTATAAAGCATTTTACACTCTAGAACAGGGGTGGGCAATGTTAGTCATGGACAGCCTCAGTGGCTGCAGGTTTTTGTTCCAACTCCGTTTCTTAATGAGAACATTTATTGCTGATGAAGCACTTATTGCTTAAGTGACATTTGATGCTTAATTTTAGTGGTCCCGCTTGTTAAGGTTCCCCACCCTCGATTGCTTATTTCATATCTTAAACAGCTGCATTCACTGTTTTAATGGCTCCTTATTAGCAATAAAATGAAAATGAGACAGCAGTTCACCATCTAGGTGGTTCATTTAAATCTGTGTGTTCATCATGCACGGTTTGATTTAATAAAATATGTAATAGAAAATGTGACAGACTGAAAATCATCTGTTTTAGGTTTCAGACCATTTGGATGATATCCTTGGAGAGGAAAAAATCTATGAGATAAGAACATTACATTGCATATTGCCAATCTCGCACCTTATTTAATTTTATGTTTGTTAAAGATTGGTTTCTAATTAAGCAGTTGGGTTGGAATGAAAACCTGTAGCCTGCACTGCAGCTCTCCAGGACTAATATTGCCCAGCCCTGGTCTAGAACATTTGTTTATATTCCAAACTTTGGAATGTTTTGGTAAAAGATTTATGAAGATAAGTAAGACACTTCGAGGCATATTAATAATTCAATATCTCTTTCACATGGCACAAAAAAAAAAAACTCTTGATGAAATGAGGAATTTAGCAAAGATGTCCTTGTTCTCCATTCCTTTTTATTACAGTTGCAGATATTCTTGCTATTTTAGTTAAGAATATTCCAGAAAAGTTCTATAATGAGGGAATTGTTGTTAGTAGATAAAGTGAAATGTGTTACATTTATGGTAGATGTGTTAAATTGTACAACATAAGCCAAAAGTAGAACAGAAAATTAAGATCATTTTAAAAGCTGTGCAAAATATCTAGAAATGAAATAAAGGAAAATGTCTGAATCCTAGACATTATTAATGATGTTCTACAGGGAAGGGGCAATAGCACTTAAATGGCAAAGAAGGACTGATAATGTTAATTTTAATAGTGCAATGGAATGCAAGAAGCTTGTTGACAAATGGACTTCAATTCAAGAAATGTATCAATGTCATGTAAAAAAAAAAAAAGTGTACAAGAAACATGGCTGAAATCTCATCTATGTTTCACAATACAAGGATATATTGATATAAGATGTGATAGAAAAAAAGGTAATGGTGGAGGAGTAGTCACTTGTATTAGAAATAAGATAGCACATTGATTTTTGGAAGTTGGGGTGGATAATAAGTCAGTTATAGCTGAAATATGGGCAAGGAATAGTACAATTCAGATAAGTTTTTATAACCCTTGTGGGAAATTAATGCAGAAAGTATTAGATGAAGTGTGTGGAAACATGAAAAGTAGAAGTATATGGTGTGAGGATTTTAATGGTTAATACAATGTGGGGATGTAGTAGCACAGATAAAGACATGCAGGGCAGTGATAGAAAAATTCTAAGAAGAAATCTGTTTTATGTGTTTAAATGATTGTAGAGAACCATTTGTGAATCTGTATAATAATACTGTTTCAGCTACAGACCTCACTCTGGCATCAGGAGATCTAGCAAGAGTATTTGAGTGGGAATTGAATCATAGCATCACAATGGGCAGTGATCATTTTCTTATTATGTGTATATTGGGTAAAAAAGCACAACAAATAAAAGATTAGCAAACATGTTTCAAAATGGAAGTTTAAAAAGGCAAAATGGGAGGTATATAAATATTTATGTAAAAGCAGGTTCCCAGATCAGTTAGACTTGGAGGATATTGATTAAGTTATGATGTTGTGTGTGAGTCAATCAAATCAGTAGCTAAAGAAGCAATTCTCAGAAATAAAGTGGTAAGAAGATGTAAATAATCCCAATGGGGGAACTGATGAATGTAAAAATGCAATAAAAGAGAGAGAATAAAGCTTTCAGAAAGCCAAGGCAATGTTATTTCCTATTCTGCATTTATTCTGTATAAAAGAGTACAAGCTGTTGTCAGGAGAGAAGTAAGACGGGCTTAAAGGATATATTGGAGAACATACTCTGACAGTATTGGGAAAGAGATTCAGGTAGATGAAATATGGATCACGGTAAAGAGGATGGGAGGAGTTAGTAAAACTAATTCAATACAAGCTCTTGTCAAGGGAGAATATGTAGCGCTAACTGACATGGAAAAAGCAGAATTATTAGCAAAAATCTATGTTAAGGTACATTGTTAAGCAAATTTGAGTAAAGAAAAAATATTTCACAGAAATGCAGTGTTAGTAACAAACATGTTAATGAGAAAAAAATGGTTCTAGTCTGGATGCTCGATTTCGATGCTTTTCAATGTTAATGTTGATTTATTTTGTTTTATAATTGTGTCTTTCATTTTTCTATTCTTTAATATGTAAAGCACTTTGAGCTACTGTTTGTATGGAAATGTGCTATATAAATAAATGTTGTTGTTGTTGGATGCTGAAATGACATTACTTGGGCTTAAAACAACAATAAATAGTGCAAGACCGTCATCGCTTGGGGAGGATTAAATATGTTCCAATATGCTCTCTCATTTAGCAAAATCAAATCTTCTCTTGATACTGGAATTATTTAATAGAATATGGGAAGAAGGGAAACTCCCTTCACCATGGAAGGTGGCAGTTGTTGTTCCTATATTAAAACCAAATAAGAATCAATCAAATCCATTAAGTTACAGACCCATTTCACTGATATCTCATGTAAGTAAAATAATGGAAAAAATGGTAATTGCGTGATTAAATTATTTTCTGGAAAGTCAGGAAAAATTAGCTTTACATCAAGCTGGTTTTCAAAAAGGGAGGATGACAATGGACTCAGTGCTGAGTTTGAAATCAGATATTTGTAAAGGTTCGAGTGAACAAGGAATATGTGATAGCATTCTTCTTTGACACAGAGAAAGCATATGCAATGTTATGGACAAAAGGATTATTGATTAAACTTGAAATGAGCGGAATAGGTGGAAGGATGTTTAACTGGATTAGAGATGTTCTAGAACAAAGAAAAATAAAGGTCAGAGTGAGAACATCTGTTTCAAAAGAAGATGAAATAGAAAACAAGACGCCACAAGGAAGTGTATGTAGTCTTGTATCGTTTAATAGCAGGAATAATGATGTCTTTGATAGTATTAGTGTGCATATTTCAAAATCATTGTATTTGGATGATGGAACAATTTGGAACAAAGGTAGGAATATAAAATAGATGGTAAAGAAAATGCAGGAAGCTATTAAGCAAGTAGAATAATTGGGGCATAAGTGGGTGATTAGATTTTTGGTAGAAAAAAAATCAAGTAATTTGCTTTTCGAAAAGACACCATATCCCATCAGTATATTTGAGGTGGTATGGTAAACCACTTAAGCAAGAATAGCTGGTGAACTTTTTAGGAATATGGATGTTCAAAAAATTAACATAGAAGGTACACATGACTAAAATATTAGAAAAATGTATGAAAGCAATTAAAGTTCTCAGATGTTTGGTTGGGTGTAATTGGAGCACAAATTGTGAGTCCCTTAAACAGCTGTATATTGCAGTTCAGTTCATTGTTAATTGATGTATTGCATATGGCTCAGCATCACAGGCAGCATTAAAACCCCTAGAAAAATACAAGCATAGTCTCTTGACATTATACACTCATGCTATGAAATCCTCTCCAATAACAGAAATGTTAGTAGAAATGGGAAAGATACCATTGTATATATGTAGAATTCAACTGGCAGTGGTCTACTGGACTAATGTGAAGGAGGCACAAAGACATCCAAAGCTGAATATCTTATTACTATGGTGTTCCCAACAGTCCTCTAGTGTTGCTGTTACTGGATGTCTGATTGGGAAACAAATGAGCAAGACATCTTGGGATATGTGAAAATGTGCTTGGTCCCAGTATACCTTTATTGGCGGTTCCATCATGGTTTTTCCCATTGCCAAGATATGAGTACGCAGGAGGAAATAAAAAGAAAAATAGAATGTATTTCGTTGTGTAATTTGTAAGTTAGTATCTACAAAGGCAGTATTTTTGATTTTTACAGATGGGTCAAAAGATGCAGTGACTGGTCATGCAGTGATATCAGTATATTTTCCCATGTTTCAAATTCACGTAAGAAAAAAACTGACAAATAATTTAGTAGTGTTTACATCTGAGATGGTGGCAATATATATTGCATTGGGAAAGGTAGAAAATGTCTGCCCGGAACACGCAGTGCTTTGTTCTGATTCTATGTCCGCCTTATTGTTATTAAGGCAGTAGGCCAGATATACTACTAGAGGTACAGCAAGAGTTGTGGGAACTGAAGATTTTGGGCATAGATGTTTATTTCCTATGGGCAGTTGCTCATGTAGGCATTCCGGGAAATGTGATAGCTGATAACCTGGTTAAACAATCATTTAGTATTAAACGTATAGATGTAACAGTACCGTTAGATAAAGAGAAAGTAACAGCCTTAACAGAATAAAAAAGAAAATCAGTTAAGTCAATTTGGCAACAGAACTGGGGCAAAGATAATAAAGGAAGGCATTTCTATAAAATTCAGAAGGTAATGAGGAAGAGTAAGGGAAGTAGGTGGTACAAATAGGAGGGACGAAGTTATAATCACAAGATTACGTCTTGAACACAGAGGATTAAATTATTCACTGTTTAGAATAAATAAGCATGAAACGGGATGTACAGAAGATTTTTTTTTTCCTGAAACAATAAGGCAAATATTAATGGAGTGCACTGCTTATGAAGTTCAAAAATGGCATCTTTTTGCCCTAAATCGTACTCCACACTCCATGTTAATAGGTGGCGCTAATGCACCATGTACGTTGGTCTGCCAGTCTCCAAAATACCCAACAGAAGAAGCAGCGTCAGACGTCATCAACAGCGACGAAAACAGTTGTATGCGCGCGCCTCTTATCTCTAAACTTGAACAGTAACATTTAGGCAGTGAACAAGACGGTAGGCTGTGGTCGTTGAGTGGGTTAGCCTTATCACATTACCCAGAGGGAGAAGGTAAGCGAGCTGGATTCGGGTTTGTCACGCTTTGTATGTTCCATTTCTTGTTCTCTACAATCAGTGTTGGGTGACTTGAATCACAGACAAGTGGAGCCTTGAGGACACCGCTCGACTGAATTGCTTTGTGTCTTGTCATTTCTTTATCTCGGTCTTTGGCTTTACTGCACTTCACGTTGTTGATTCCCATTTCTACTTCAAATGCTTCTAGACACAACATACCGATTAACTTTCTAGAGTTACCAAGATGAAGTTCTCTTAAATATATGAACATTATTATGAGAGCAGCCTCAGTGAGCAGAACGAGACACATGGAACAGGTTACGGACAAGGCTCATTGTTTACTGAAACTGACCCTTAGGGTTTGTGAACCTCTTGGACAGAAGCGATTAATAGTTGTTTATGTCTAAACATTAACATTTCATATGCACTGTTACAGTATCGTAGGGTCTTTGGCTCGAGATTTTAGACAGACCGGCATTTCAGGCGGTCGCGAACTGTCTAAGGGGGCGGGGACACTCGAAAAAGCAGGCCAGAAATGCGTCTCCTACCACAGGGGGGGCAGGCCCGGAGAGAGAGCACGTCGAGCACTTGTCCCAGATGGAAAAGCTCGTCCCCGTAGGCCGGGTGCGTGGCCTGGCCTGCCCTTAAGTCGGCTTTTGGAGCCGGGTGATAATGTGGCAGATGAGCGGAGTAAGGTCGAGTTGGGCGACGTGTATATCCGGACAAAAGGAACGAAGCACCTGTAAGCACAGGCTTCTTCGTGACTGTGTAGAGTTTCGAAAATGAAAACATCTGGGGGTTTATATAGCATCCATTAACTAAACCAGTGGCTAATGTTCGAATGCAAAGACAGGGATATCTCCGCAGCCATGCTTGCACACACGACCATGTTGATTGCACTGTTTTAATCGTTATTGTAGCTCCAGTTGGGTCAGCACTCTGCTGCAGGAGTCCTTACACAGACACGCAAAAGCGAGCGTATCACACCACTCCTGATTTGCACCCACTAGCTTCCTGTGTGTTACAGAATAGAATATAAAAAGGTATTAATAACCAATAAAACTTTATATGGCTTTGCACCGGTGTACCTCAACAGCCTCCTCCATCACGATGCTCCTGACCGCCTACTAAGCAACACTAATGTATGGCAGTCTCGTCGTGTCCCAAACTAACCTGCATTCCATAGGCGACAGTGCATTCAGCTCTATAGCACCTAGATCTTGGAGCGAACTCCCTAAATGAATTAATTATCTGACTTAATTAATTCTTTTCTTAAATCATCTTTAAACTCATTTTTTTAGGATGACATTTAACTTACTCAGAAATTCTGACCCTTCTTTTAGTTTAATCTCTCTGTTCAGATTCCTGGAAAGATTTGTGTGTACCAAAAATTACATTATTTTGTTTAGGGTTTTCTTGTAATATTTGTATTTTCGTTTTTTGGTTAATTATTGTTCATTCCTCAATGCTTGGTGTATTCTATATATATATATATATATATATATATATATATATATATATATATATTTATTTAGTATTTTATGCAAATATTTGTATCCAGTGCTGTATATGCCCTGTTGTTCCTTCTGAATTTATGTGAAGCACTTTGAGCATGGGAAAGGTGATATATAAATAAATGTTATTAGCTTTAAAATGTATACATTTCTTGTTACTATTATGGTAACAAATAACATCTTTAAAACAATTATGAATGCATTATAACTCATTATTGATTCATAATTATTTCCAACTTTTCCATGTGAAGTTTTTCTTTTTTTTTTAGATCTTGTTGGGGAAGTTTTGATGGAATTACTGTAAAGCCTGTTCTTTCAGCAGGGAAGAAGAAGCAGCTGCCATTTACTGTAACATCTAAATGGATACAAAAGAGGATATATGTGACTTAAGTAACATCGAGATAGTGACTGTAACTATTAAGGAGGAGGAGGAGGACTGTGAATTGGAGTCTGTCTACTCCGAACAGGACAGTCTCAGCATTATGGATGAGAATTTGGAACTGGTGACTGTGGGCATTAAAGAAGAATCGGAGGAGATGTCTGTCAGTACAAAGATGCACAAGTACAAAGGTGTGAAGCACACCGATCACAATGTGAGGTGTGAATCCTTACAGTCTGATACAAAGCGGACTGCAGAAATTTCATCTGTTAGAACTCGGAAACAACAGCCATCACCTTCAAATCAGTCTGGAGAAAGTAAGTCCAAAATAAAAATGTGTGTTTTAGGGTTGGGGATACAGATCTAAAAGGGAGGTCTTGCATTCTTCAAAATGGAAATTGGAAATGCTGTGTAGTTTATACACTTTTTTATTTTTTTTGAAGAAAAGTGGAGACATTTTTTTTTTCTCTTTTGTTTGTTTCTTTAGTAAATTACCGAATTAACTGTGATATTAGTCATTTTTTCAGCAGCATGAGAACTTGTTTGTGTTTATTAAAGTAGCTTCAGAGATTTTAGGAGCAGTGGATTAAAAGTGAAATGCTTCTTTAGACTGTCCAGTCTTATTAGATTGTATTGGTTCGTGATAATGAAGATTCTCCAAGAGGCTACGCTCATAGTCCTCAGAACTGTAAAACTGTCTATTAGTACTGAACCCTTATTTCAGTAATGCTGATGACTGGAGTTTGTGTTTTCCCCCTACACTGTCAACTGGCCATTTCTCTACTGTCACGATATGGGACATTGCCATTAACCTGTTTGTGTTAACAACTGGGGTTTATTTTGCCTTACTTTATGGCCAGCAGAATTTGTATGTTTTTACTTCTATAAATGTTTTATGGTTTAATGATTTACCGGCCCGTCACCCTGCTCTGGATAAAGTGAGTATAGAAATTGGATGGATGTATTATAGTTGTAAATGTGTATAAGTCATGGCTGGGCTTGTGTTTTGTGAAGAACATTATATAAAAATAACTCTAATGGAGCAGAATAGAAATCCTGATGAAAAACAGAGCAAACAGCAATGGTAAAGTTGTTATGGGATTTCAAAACTAGTCGTCTGCTTCTATGATATGCTACAGTGGCTGTTCGTTTGTCTGTCCAAGATTTTAAATAACCTGTAGCTCGCAAACTGTTTTACCTATTGACTTGAAATTTGGTACACATACACTACGTGACGTCTACTATCCGATTTCGGGGTGATGATTTTTGTAACTCTTTTTATTGTTATTTTATTGTACAATCAACTCTCGGCAGTGCGCAGCAGGGCGGCCGTGCAGCGCATGCGTATGGGTGGCGTTCTCATTCCCTACAGCCTTTGCTAATCATTCTTGAGGCAGATTGAAGACTTAAGTGAAAAATTAAAGAAAACGTACTACAGTAAGTAATTGCAACACAAAAACTAACTTAATCAGTTTTAACGCGAAATGATGCTGATGAAAGAAGAGAAGAGGAAGCCACTAGAGCGGAGAAAAGAAGAGCTGCTCAGGAAGCAGCAAGCGCATCAACCTCTGAGCAAACAAATGCTAAAAGGAGACAGAGAAAGAGTCTGAAACTAGGAATGCTAAAGTCAAGTGCATTCACTGCATGTTACCGTGCAGTACGCCGTTACTGGTTTTCCTATATTATGGAACCTGAAAATAATTTCCTTAATTCACAAAAAGAAAGAACTGCACCATTTTTATTCACAACCCATCCAAGCTTTCTCGTTAGTTATTAAAGTTACTTAATAGACACTCAGTGAGACATAACAAAGTTCATTGCTTTGTGCAGTTTCAGGCCTAAGTGATGACGGGGCGTTTAAAGAATAAGCTCAACCTGAGCCTAAACATTAAAAGTATTATTTCAGGCTAGTGGGTTGCAAGTGAAAATGCTTCTGCGTAGTATAGCAATACATTCATGGGAGTAGATAGATAGATACTTTATTAATCCCAAGGGGAAATTCACATAATCCAGCAGCAGTATACTGATACAAAAACAATATGAGTAATGGTGATAAGTATGGCCAAAAATTGAGATTGGAATATAAATGAAAAAATGCAATGGTTTCAGTAGAAACTCGTATAATGTGTTTTATGTGGCTTTCAAACTTTAAATGTATTTGTTGTTAAAAAAAAAAAAAAAAAACGCGATTAGCTGTGCAAAAAGGCAAGTATCCTATCAATCGAAATCTCAAATGGACTCCATAGTAAGTATTAAAATCTCTTGAAGTAATAAAAGTATGGAGTCTTGCTTGCTCATGCACCCTCCAATGCCAAGCAAACATATCACTTAGTAAGCCTACCCCTTGAAAATATTACCCGAGTGGAACTAAGTGCACATAGTACACATAGGTCAATAAACAAAGAAAATGCCTTTAAGTAGAGTTGGGTGATATGGCCAAAAATATTACCATGATCATTTTTTTTTTAACTGTATTGATCAATCTCAATATTTATTGTGATACAGACCTTCATACTACTGTTTGTTCTTAAAGAGAATCTTGCCTAATACTACAAAATAAATTAACAAAATGGTCATTATAGTTTCAAATATGATTATTACTTTTTAATTAAATTACTGTATTTACAGTAGCTCAGATTAACAATGCGCAAACATTGTATTATTGGTCTGAACAAAAATCTAGTTGTAACCTCTAAGCATTTCAAGTAAAATTCTGAGGTAGAACCGTTTAAAAGGTATATTTTGGATCTTTTTTGCTACAACCATTGAAGTAACAAACATCAGTTCCTGTTGTACACTTGAGGTTTTTTTGTAAAATTGTCTAATTTGTTCACAGTCTCTGGCTTGGTTAATGCTCTCTTGCATGTGACAATGTTGCCTCCTGTGCTTTCAACCTGTTCTAAAGGTGAAGTGGTGGCAGAAATACAGAGGTAGCACCTAGGCAGGAGGCGTACTTTAGGAAATAATGTTGTGTTGATTTGCCACCATTCCCCTGGACTAGTTTTACTGCCCACGACAGAAGCTAGGACATAGTTATCAAGTTCTGTTTCAGTTGACTGTTGGTGTGTGGGTGCAGCTGCTGTGATAGAATGAGGCATCTTCAAAAAGCCGCCCATTGTCTTTCTTCTTTTTGTGTTTTTTTTTTTTTGCTTGCTAGTGTTTCTCCCTCCCTTCCTGCTCTACTGTCAGAACTGTGAAGTGCATCTACTGAAGTGCTCTGACCTTCTTGCATCCTTTCAGCCTCATCTCTGGCTTTTATGGCATCAACTTTCTCATGTTTCATGTGGTGGGTTTTGAGTTGAGGATCAAGGAGAGATGCTTGATCCTTGGTTCAGTGTTCTTGTTGAGGTCTGAATCCTTATCCTCTGGCGTTAAGACCTCCTTATTGAACAGGTGGAGCACAGGCTTTTTACATGAAAGTGAAACTGTACATTTGTAAAACTAACCAGAGGATTCAGAGCCTTGTGTACAGATTTTAGTACAGCAGTGTCTTGCCACACGAGCACCTGTTTGTTATGGCAGTAGATAGTATGTTTGAAATGGTCTTCTCCTACTCTGGCACACTC
Organism: Polypterus senegalus; assembly: GCF_016835505.1. Lineage (NCBI taxonomy): Eukaryota > Metazoa > Chordata > Cladistia > Polypteriformes > Polypteridae > Polypterus > Polypterus senegalus. Next base: position 163,032,556 of record NC_053161.1, read on the forward strand.
CCTACCATTTTTTTTTTTTTTTTTTTTTTTAGAAGAGAATTCCATCCACTAGGTGATTTAGTAATCCATTTCTGCCTAGACAGTGTGATGGATGGCCGGGACGCCCTTTTCTGGAGAAGACCTCTGGGGTCTGCCAGGAGTACCTCCCCCGGGAGGGCAGCCCCCTGGGTTTACACTGGGGCCATGAAATTGGAGCGTAGAAGCTCAACCCGGTGGGAGTTCGTGGCCACCGCCAAGGGGCACCTGGACAGCTCCAGAGTCTGGACATGCAGCACTTCCGCCACATCCAGAAGTGCTGCCAGGAGAGGAGTGGAGTTCCGGTGCAGCACCTCTGCCACACCTGGAAGTGCTGCTGGATGTTAATCAAGGGACACCTGGAGCACTTCCGAGTGCACTATAAAGGAGGCTGTCTCACTCCATTCCTGAGCCAGAGTTGGAAGGAGGTGGACAAAGCTTGGAAAGAAAGAAGTAGAGGAGGGTCAGAAAGGAAGAGAAGGACTGAGTACTATGTTGGACCACTGTGTTGTTTGCAGGACTGTAGTTAATAAAATGTGTGTATTTTGGACATACAGTGTCTGTCTGTCTGTGCCAGGGGCCTGTCTTCTACTACAGATAAAAAAAAAAAAAAACAAACTGTTTGAACTGCTGCCAGATCTCTGCATTTTTCAAAGAAAGAAAAAAAAATAGTGTTGACCACTTTCTCGCACCTATGGCTCTGTCAATTCTGCCTTTTCTTCCTGCTCTCTCTGTAGAGCTAACACAACTACAATATATTCAGGTTAGAAGTGTCTGCAACTACATCTCATTCATATAAACAAGCTGGGTATGTTAGGAATAAGTAAAAAGAAATCTGAAGCACACAGATTTTAGCATTTTCAAACAAGTCTGGCACCATTTCTAATGTTTTTCATTTTGCAATGATTTCAATGCTATGCACCTTTTTCTTCTCTCTGTCCTCGGCCTTATTTGCAGTTAAATGACTTTCAGATGTTTCTAGGGCTTCACTTTGTATTTTCTTTCTCTTTATCACTAAACTTTCTAGAATTTTGCTCTCTCTTTTTGGTTACACTGTATTTGGTGTGAGAGGCCAGTATGTGCATTCAAAAGAGGGGAGAGTATTTAACCAATTACAGTACGTGGTTTTTGTCACACTGGTCTATTGTAAGCACATTCAGCTTCATTTGAGTTTTAACTGGTGATATTTTCCTACAGTGTTTTGTCATGTTAGGGTCCTGTTCTCCCTTTTATACTGTTTACTATGTAGAACTGCTATAGCCCTCAGATGTTACATAATCTTGTATATCTATAACTTCATGCAACAGAATGGTACCAGAACAGGCAAAGGTGAAAAAATGACAAAATTTATTCATGTAATCTTCTTAGCTAGCCAATAAAAGGTGTCATTTTGCTTGGCTTTTCTCTACATTCATGTACAATAGTATCTCGATTACATGCACCCCAATTTACAAAGGTCCCATGTTATCTGAGGCAAAACTGTACGTGTAATACATTACTTTTTTTATTACGCATAAAAGCTTTGCCATGAATAATGTACCAAGCCATACTTTATCTCAGCTGTACAGGGGGAGCCATCAAGGAGCTGGTGAATGTGGGCATGTGGGTGTGACTCACTCACAGCCTCCTGCAACTATGGCCAGTGTGTCGCCAGAGTTGACTGTGAACACTTGCTATACTCTGAAATTTTGTATAAACACAAAAATTCTACGTGAATGACAAAGTGCTGTGGGGAACTACAAGGCTGCATTGTCTAACTCGGAGGCGAGCCATTAAGAGGTGAATGGGGAGCTGCATCTGGTAGGTGCACAGAGCCCATCTCTGACCACTGTGAACAGTCCACTTCCCTGGTGATGTCAGCTCTTTATGCTACACTCCACCTATCAACACTGCAAATGCCATCCAAACTGCTGTAGACTCGCGCCACAAAGAATCTCATTTTGAAGATTTGCATTGTGTTGAGCTGTGAAACTGTGGTATCTGACTCAGAGGCAAGTACTTTGTGGTATGAGCTAAAGGGATGCTCCATCAGTCAATCGCAGAGATCCAATCTCTGACCTCTGTAAGAGGTGCACTTTTCTCTAATTATTTTGGCTCATCTCTCTCTTTCTCTCCCTCTGTCAGCCCCTATGTTTTCTGTACAGGATTGCCAGTAGAGGGGCCATGGGTTTTCAGCTATTCGAGGTAGCATTTGTCCATATTACCTTGCATAATTGGGGTCCAACAGTATTATAAATAATATACATAAAATAAAAAGAATGTGATTAAAAATACCATTACAGCCTAAGCAGCAGTTCATTTTACATCCATATGCTTGCTATCAGGGATCTGTGTCTCAGGTCTGGCTTGGTCTTTGCTATTGCATGGCCTTAGAATGGAGTAAGAGATGGCTTGCTCTTTCATGGATGGAAATTTCCAGATAGAGAAACAGAGACACCAAACATATGCCAGTGCTTTGGTTTTCCTGTCGCATGTCAGGGACTGTTGGGGCGTAATGGTGCAGAGCAACTGTCCTGATTCAGCAACCAATCCTATCCAGCCACAAATCAGTTCTTCAATAACCATTTAAATAATTGGACTCCCAACGTCATCAAATCTTTTCTCAACATGACCCCATTCCATCTCCAGTCAGATTGCCTGTTCATCTCAGGCTAGCTGGCCAGTTTCAAACATTTACTTGTCCCTTCCTGAGGGGCATAGAATGTTCTGCACAGAGTTCTAACAAAAACACCCATTTTAAACCAATTACAAAATGAATGATAAATGCCTCCAGCTCTGCTATCAGAAAGCAGCACTTAACAAAAAGTTATTAGTGATAGCATTCCTAAAACTCTGGGAAGTTCACAATGACTTGTTTAAAGAAAACTATTTCACCAACTCACTGCTTTATCCTTAAATGACAATTTACAAACAATCAGTGTCTACATTATGTGCTGTCTTTCTAGTTTTACTTGCTTGCCCATGTTCATGGCTTTATTTTAAGTAACAATTAAGTGTTTAACTTACTGTCCTACAGGCTGAGATGTATCCACTATGAAGAAGGATTCACAGAGTGGAACCTATTTCATCTTATCAAACCGAGATTAAGCAGCGACATGAATTAGGGATTTAAAATTTTGAAGAGTATTAGTACAGTCGATCATGGAAGTTATTTTAAAAGAAGTACTTCAACAAGAACACAGGGGCAGAAATAGAAAACTGTCAAGGGTAGATTTCACAAAAGCGGTAGAACCAGGAGTAACTTATGCAGTGATATGGTAGACACTAGGGCTTTGGGCATATTATAAATTCTACTGCTATTTTGGAGAAATTAGGCAAATAGGATTTCCGAGGTTTGTTGATCTTAATATAGGCTGTTCTCATAAAAAATGTTCTGACGTCAATGATGTTCTAATGGTCAACAGCTGCTTTGCTTTGGGGTTTATGTTGGTCAACCACATAAATCAGTGTAATACTTGACTGCCTGTGTGGGCATTTTGAAACATATAATCTATATTAACTATGTCCTTATCATCACCAAACAGGTGCACGATGTTGCTGGCACTGGCTTGGACCATGAATTTCTTTGGTGTTTCAATTGTTCTTTGAGCTCTGGTTCACTCCTTAAATTTTCCCAGTCTGAACTCATAACCTTGAGATTCTCCCTTGAATATTACCGTATATGCACACGCGTTTAAGTCGTGTCTTGAAACCCAAAAAATCGATTATAAAATCTGACCCTGACTTATATGCCTGTTCAAAAATTTTTTTTTTACATGTTCTTGCTTCCTCCAATCTCACACCAGTTTCTCAGACACATTGAATTATTACAGCAGCACTGTTACCAATTTATTTCGCCACTTCAATGACTAAGTTAACTCCAGCTTCATATTTTCTTCTGATCGAAAGCTCCATCGTATATAAGGGATGCTCTTACGATAAAAAACACTAAAACAGTGCAAACTCTGCAGCTGATTTGACTGTGGCATATAAGGGCACTGATGCTCATATAATTTGACTAGGTGAGAATCTCCAAAAGTGTATTGTTCTCAACCATTAGAAATCCAGTTATGGGGTCATGCTTGATTTTTGGTTTTGGCAACCATACTGAATTGTTTATGAAACAAGATTTCAATTCACATTTTTTTGTACGCAGAAACTAATCTTTATCCACTTACAAAATCATAATTATACAATGTTCCTTTCATGTGTTGGGTCAGAACTTTTTGATCACATCTCATAAATCCAAGTAGGAATGGCTATGTAACTAATGGCATGGCTTGTAAACCTGGCAACCTGGAGATGCTCCTAATGTCCATTTTCACATTAAAGTTGCCATTATATTGGCGAGGATCATGTTATGTTAAAGGAACAGTAAATAAAACTGTTTTAACTGCGTAATAAGAGCAGCAAAAGTGATCAGCTTTGTCACATCGTTTTACCAAAGAAAGGGAAGGAGGGAAAACTTTGATGTCCAAAAACCTCAATCGGAGTTACTCTTGATAATCTATTAAGTGACCATTAAATGTCTATGACCAACATAAATACAGATGATTGACAACTGGAACAGTCTTATAGGTGACTATCTTGAATTGAGGATTGCCACTCTGTGCTGGCTGGGGGTTGTGATTAAGCATTCTGACATATTTAAAAATTTAAAGTGTTCTATTTGTGAAGATTTTGTTAATGTATACAGTAATATCCATCCATCCATCCATTTTCTAACCCGCTGAATCCAAACATATATATATATAATCTGCCTTAACGTGTATAGCATACATCTATCAGGGTCTTGCATAATATTGATATACAGTATAAGGGATATTTTAACATGTATGTTTTGTGTTTTTTAGGATCAGAGATTTTGACACCAACTACTTTACATTGGAATTCTCTTCCTGTTGTGAAACTAACCAGGACAGATCAAAGGATCACTTCACAGCAGAGGTACAATCCAAACTCCTCTGCCTTGTCTGTTTTCCAAAAGCAGAAGGAAGGGTTTAAACAAAAATCTAAAGACAATAATAAGCAGGACTTTCCTACAAGAAAGAAGCCACATTGCTGTACTGAATGCGGCAAGCAATTTTTGTGCAGTAGCCTACTTAAGAATCACATGAGAATTCACACTGGTGAGAAGCCATATTGCTGTTCTGATTGTGGCAAGCAGTTCTCACAAATGAGCCACCTGCGGACACATGCAAGAATTCACACTGGAGAGAAGCCATACTGTTGTCCGGAATGTGGCAAGCAGTTCTCGCAATCGGGAAGTCTTTATAACCACAGAAGAATTCACAGTGGACAGAAGCCATATTGCTGTACTGAATGTGACCAACGATTTGTTAGCAGTAGCAGTCTTCAGATACACACTAGAATTCACACAGGAGAGAAGCCATACTGCTGTACTGACTGTGGCAAGCAATTCTCAATAATAGGCAATCTTCGAGCCCACCAAACCATTCACAGTGGGCAGAAGCCATATAGTTGTTCTGAATGTGGAAAAGAGTTCTCAAAGATAGTCAATCTTAAGAAACACAGAAGAATTCACAGTGGAGAAAGGCCATATTCCTGTTCTGATTGTGACAAACGATTCTACAGCAGTAGCAGCCTTCGAAGACACACAAGGATTCATATTAGAGAGATGGGTGGGATCTCAAAATCAATAACAAAAAACTTCCAGGTCAATCTTGACCAATTACCATAGCTTCCTACAAATTACAAAGCAAAATGTTATTGGAATCAATGCAGGCACTATACCAAGGTCTTACTGTAAAATCATGGGAATCAGACCTACAGCCACATAAACACATTGCTTCAAGAGTAGGGTTGTCACGATACCAAAATTTCAAACTTCAATACATATAAGAAGAGGAAATGTATTGAAATTTGATACCATTTTCAATACCCATTGCAGTCTATAATGTAACTCAATAAAATGTATTTAAATAAACTACAGTTCTGTGTGCATAAAAATAATAAATTTAGTCATTATATACAAATACTTGAAGTAGTGCAATCTTTTGTAAAAGGTAGAAGGTTAAAGTTCTGTAAATAAAAAGTAAACCAGTTTAAATCCGGTTTACAGGTGTTTTTTTTTTTTTTTGCATTGATAAAGCAAATACTGTTACACGCGTAATACACAGAAATGTTATGTAATAAACCTCGTTAAATGTTAATTGAATATAGTATTGCAATCTTTCGTAAACATCATACATACAGTAAATATACTAAAGTGTTGAAGTAAAAATAATATGGTGTTTTGTAAACAGTAACTAAACCTTGTATCAAAGAAAATAGGGTAGTGCCAGTGTTCAGAACAGTAACACATAAACAAACCACTAAAACATTTCTTGGCTTTGCATAAATGCAACAGTGCATATTGCATTTTTCTGTAAATTGGCTACATTGCCTTTGTAACTTCCAAATTTTTCCCAAGGAAGACTAGCATGTCAATATGCTCTTCTATGAGGTATGCGCTTGTTGGGCTGCAAATGAGCCTTGAAGTGCTAATTACATGCTTTGAAGCACTTCTTGAAGTAGCAATGCACAAATGAAATACTTTGCAAATTGAGCCAAGTGACTTTTCTTCCATAATGCTAGTGGATTTCCTTCTGTAGTAAGTTCAGGCATCTTTTCAAATACTATGAAGTCCTTTGCAAAATCTGCACCTTCAGCTTTTGCGGTCTTTAAACCCTGGGTCAAAAAGTGATGGGGCCTCATGCATAACGCCATAGCGTGTCGGAGAAACTTGAAAGCTCAAGTTCACAAAGTCGCACAGTGCCCGAAATGAAAAAAGATGTCACATATCAAAGTCGCCGTGAAAAGGCGAGTTGTAGCCCACCGTCTGAGTGTCATATGAAAGCTTATTTAGGGTACAGAGATAAACAAAATAGGCACTCAGTGGGGTGGGGAAAGCACGAAATGTCAACTTTAATCTCTAAATTTCAACTTTAATCATGTAGTTTATTTTGTCATTAAAGTAGAACATTATAAACTTCATCTTAAAATCGCTTAATTTACTAGTTTCTCAAATCACATCGTAACTAAAGTAGCACGTTAAATGCTTTGTTTTGTATTTGGTCTTCTATGTGCTCCGTGTGTGTGAATCACTATGTGCTTCCATTCTTTCTCTTCCTCCAACAGGACACAGAGTCCATTACATTCGTGATATTACAGCACTCTGAATAATTAAAATATTGAGAAGTATTCGCAATATTTTCATGATGATAGGAGTTAAAGCATGTTATTAAACATGGGAACACGGTGGCGCAGTGATTGTTCATGTCTCACGCAAGATGCTTGCTGCGCCATGTGCAACCTTCAATGAAATGCATTATTGCAGCAGTACTGTCTCTTTCAAACGTACTAACCCCCAATTCTTGTCCTTCCTTTTCTTTCTCCAAGTACCCAATCGCCACACAGTCAGCTCTGTAATAGACTTTAAGCCATCTATAAGCTTAGAATGCCGATTCTTCAAAACTTTTAAGGAACATTGAAATATCTTCGTAATGTTTAATTATTCTATCCATCTATCCTTCCAGTTTCGCACCAGCCACAACAAGAATACAGCGCAAGGCTGGAACAAACCATGAACGAAGCTCAAATTACTCGCTAGCGCTGCGGCACCGTGTAGTTAAAGTTTTATCTGTATAATATATTTTGCTGCATTTCATCTTAAAAATGATATTGTCATCATATGTAAATATGCGCTTTATAAAGTGGCTCAGGTTGTGCAATATTATAACTTATTATCATAAGTACAATTACCTCACTGTAAACTTGCAAGTACAAACAGTTCTACAAGGAGCACTTGATGTACTGATTGAGTGCATGTGTAGTTCTTGGGATGAAACTGTTTGTGAACCCTGAGGTCTGAACAGGAAAGGCTTTGAAGCGTTGGTCAGATGAGACCAGTTCAAACAGCGAATGGCTGGGGCAGTGTGTGCTTGATGCTGTATACCGATAATTCTCTTTCCAAACAGCTGCTGTACTCCTGTGATTTACACTCAGATACAGTGATATAAATACACGGAGTGGTGCAGTGAGAGTAATATGGAAAAAGATGATCCGATGTGGCAACCCCTAATGGGAGCAGCTGAAAGAAGGTGCAGTGAGAGCACTAAAGCGGCTATTCTATTTAGAATAGTTTGACCATTCTGTGGACCATTATATTGTTACTAGTTAATTACAATCAGATGCATTAAACTAATAAACAATATGTGGTTAATTTCAGTGTATTTATAAAGCCACGTCAGGAATTTGGATCTAAAAAAGAAAGATAAACCACACAGGAACAGTAGCACTGCTTTGATGCTGGGTGCTGCCAGTCTGCAAAACCGAGCACAGAACTTGCGTACGATAGGGTATGAGCTACCGTGGAAATGTGTGTGGCTTTACGGCTAGTTTAGGTTTTATACATCACGATTTGAACGTGGAAACATTCTTACGTAACATTTCTGTGCGTACGCACCGTTTATACATGAAGCCCCAGATGTGTTAATAATCACCTGCAGATGCCTATCATAGCTTTGTCTCAGATCTTTTTCAGTGTATTTTTAAGCTGCTGTTTCTAGTTGCCATGTAAATGTGATGAAATTCAATTTTAAAATTGCACGTCAATTAAAAAAAGTAACACGTTATGACAGTGCAATTTGTGGTGAGGATTTCAAAATCAAGAGAGTGATGGAGCCCTAGTGCTAAAGAGTGTTGCAAATGAATGAACAGTGCAGAATAAAATTGGCTCACAGGTAAAACTAATTGAAGACCGCTGTCTTAATGCAATAAGACAGTGGTTCCAAAACTCGATTCCTGGGGACCCACTGTGGCTGCAGGTTTTTGTTCCAAACAGATTGGTGATAATAATCGATAACAATTGATCTCATTTAATTAGCTGGTCTTTTTTACTCTTCTCTTATTCTGCAAACAGCTAAACACAACAGTATGGTTTTTACATTTAACAGACATTTAGAAATATTTCTATACTTTTTTTTTTCTAAAGCTATAAATGCTGAACTCTCGTTTGTTGTTTTCCTATTATTTTCCCCTTTTCTTGTGTAGTTTTCTTCCTTCATTTAACCCTAATAGTGACAATTAACAACCAGCACAGCAGACACCCAGGATGATGAAAGCAGCAATGACTTCAGTGTCAGACCCACTAATTAGTAAATAATCAATTAAATAACCAGAACACTTGGAAAAGCAGAAAGAAAATTAGGTTGAAAATACTGTTAAAGACAGAAAAAAAAAAACTACATATTTCCCATATGACTGCTTATTACATTTTAATAAAAATCTACCAAACTTAGTTTGTAATTTTTACATTGATTCCAAAACACAAACTGGGAAATAATGACTCACTTAATTAGGTTAAAGTCAATGAAAAACAAGTTGGTTGGAACAAAAACCTGCAGCCACAGTTGGTCCCCAGGATCGACTTTGGGAACCCTTGCAATAAGAGTTTAACTTACTGAAAAAAAATAAAAAAGCTTTAACCAGTGGGGTGGTGGTGTCAAAATTTTTTGTATTGACTTTCATGCTGGTCCTTCAATTGTTCAGCGAAATTGGTTTTGGTAGGCCCATCAGTAGGTATTGTAAGACAGCAAATCTTGCATGTATCTTGTGGGTTTTTCATCCCAATTTGGCATAAAGCCAAAGTATTTCCAGACCCCACCCCAACTGGCCTCTTTATCAATTAAGTATGCAGGTGAAGGCCCTGACAGTGCTGAAGTTGCCATCTTACCAACACCAGTGAGTGGATGGAAGAGGAGCTGCAAGTCAAGTGCATTAATAATGTAGACTGTAGAATCTATACCATTCAAGATAGATAGATACTTTATTAATCCCCAAGGGGAAATTCACATACTCCAGCAGCAGCATACTGATAAAAAACAATATTAAATTAAACAGTGATAAAAATGCAGGTATAACACACAGTAACTTTGTATAATGTTAACGTTTACAGGGTGGAATTGAAGAGTCGCATAGTGCGAGGGAGGAACGATCTCCTCAGTCTGTCAGTGGAGTAGGACGGTGACAGCAGTCTGTTGCTGAAGCTGCTCCAATTTTTAACAATGTTACAATTGATGCTTACATATTTTGATACCTTTTGAAAAGAGAGTGAGGTTCACTCCTGTCTTTATAGTAAGTAGTGATGAGTGAACTCCATGAAATTCACATCGACATGTGTTTGGAGAGATCATAGAAGTGTCTGGAGACTTCACTGAATTCTGCAAAAATGAAACATTTTTGAGTGGATTATAATGGTGCAATGGTCATTTGAGTGTTCCTGAAGGCTAGGGAAGTATTTGCCAGCTATTCTGGATGGATGATTGTGGCCAAAAATGCAATCTGTGCTGCAAGGCAGAAATGCTAACCACTACATCATTATACCTCACACAATAAGATGCAGATGGAACGAGTAACACAAACAAAAATGCAACAAATGTCCACAAACTAGCAATAAGTAAATACAAATAGCCATTTGTGCTCATAGAGTTCCAATCATGGGGCACACACTGGCTGTGCCACAAAGCAGCGTTGTGTGACTGGCGAATTCCATTGTTTGAAGTCGCAGCTCTTGGCTCATCCAGAACATTTTTGTATCTATGCAGACACTTCACGCTTTTTTCCTTCCATTAAAAATGTAGAAGCACCTTGCAAGCAGTAATCAATATTTAATTACAATTATTGTCTGAATTTCCCCATGGGATTAATAAAGTTTATCTAATCTACTGTAATCTAATTTCACTGTGTATTCTGCTGGAAGTGGGGGACTCCTTCAAGACTGGTTTTAACTGAAACTTGCGGCACATGACAAATGATGCCTTCAAATTAGCCATGTGGTGCTAAGATGGCCAGAGCATAGAGATCAGTGTTACATATCCAGCGGCAGTACTCATGATATTTTCATCATGGTTAGCTAATGTACTCCTCAAATGAAAATACTGCGAGGTGTTTTTGTTTTGCTGGAGTACTGATTGTGTCATGGCATCAGGCATGCGCGAAGCAGATCAGCAATGATCTCACTGTACTGTATGCATGTATAAAAGTTCTGTGTATAGCTGCTGCAGCTTTGAGATGTCACGCTGACCTTGCAAAGCATCATAGGGTACTGGGGGGAAAAAATGGTGAATTTTAAAGAAAATGTTTGTCGAACAAGATCACCAGCACATACTGTATGTTTGTTGTGAAAATGGCTTTGACGAATTATGCCAGTCAGCACTACCAGTGAGCATACCAAGAAAGTCAGTTATTTTCGAAACTGCTTTGTCCTGAACAGGGTTGCTGCAGCCTTTTCCAGCTACCACAGGGCATAAAGCAAACACACACACACCCCCCAACCATGCACTAGGCCAAATTTAGCATGACTAATCCATCTAATGTCTGCATGTCATTGGAATGTGGGAGGAAACCCACTAAGACACAGGGTGTTGTGATGTGAGATTTTGCATATAACTTGATAAATATTTTGTATGTCTTTATTTGTAACTTAGGCAAAGCAATGTAATTTTAATGTTACATTATGTGAGAAGCATTCATGTTTACAACCCCCACCGCCCTAAACAACAACCACCAGGAATGGGTCTCTTTTGGCGCTTTTCCACTGCATAGTACGGCACAGCACGGTTCAGTACAGCTCACCTTGGTTCGGCTCGGTTTGCGTTTCGACTGCAGTTTAGTACCGCTTTAGAGTGGGCGGGATTATTCACGTGTCGTTATAGTTGCGCCTGCGTTATAGTTGTTGTGGTCCTTTATACTCCTGTAGTCGCTCTTCATTTTTTTTAACTTGTCCCTACACTGTTTGTAAGTCCGATGGTAGCCGTGTGCGTCCAAGAGCTTAGCGACCTCCTGAAAAACTTTTTCATTCCGCGTCGCCCCATCCAGCTCTCGCTGGATCCGCTTCTCGGCTACCAACCAGAGGAACGCGTCTGTACTTCCTCAATAGACCACGAAACAGCCATTTTTGGTTAAAACAAAATGGTGCGTCCGAACCTTCGCTGGCTGTGCTAAAAATCTAGCGGGTCTGTTGTGTCTCGTGTCGCAAGTTCAGTGACACAGTAATGACGATTTTCTCCAGCCAATCAGTGACCAGCAGAGTTTACACGTCACGTTTTGGTAACGGTTCGGCGCGCTTGTTACCTCGGCTGAGGTGGTATTAAAAAAAGGAACAGGTACCAGGTACTGTTCCCAGTGGAAAACCCCCCAAAAGTGAGCTGAACTGAACCGTGTCATGCCGTACTATGCAGTGGAAAAGCTCTATTTGAATTTTACGACAGAGTTTCGGGGGGGACAAGTGTTTCTCTGCTAAAGTCTTTCAACCCCCGCAAGAAAGCCAGGCTGCCTAACTGCCAGGCTTTCCCTTAACATATGGTTTTCGGAGGATGGCAGGTGTTAAGATGTTTTATTTCCCCATTGGTCTGAAGTATGGCTGTTTGGAATTGGCTTGTATCAGAAGCCTTTAAGTACCATGATGCCCTATTGGCTGTAGGGCTTGGACAGAACATCTATAAAATTTTCTTGGTTAACCTCACACTTTCTCTCTTACTAACATTTGATGATGGAGCATCTCTCTCTCTTACCAAACTGATGAACTGAAAGGACAACACAATGGAGAGCACGGCTCGGCAGCCATATTGAACAGGCATGCGGCAAGCTGACCACAAATGATGCCTTAACTAGAGACATTTTAAGTAACTAACTGTCTGTTACCGCCTGAAACTACATATCACCATTTAACCAGGTTGTATGGTTGCCAATATTCAAATGTACTTTGTATATTGTTATTATTTATGAATATTATCAATAATACATTATTTTATATGTAACCTAACTCCTGCTTGTCTTTTACTATACCTAATTGCCTGAGGTTATAGATACAGAAGGGAAGGTGGGGAGAAGTTAAATACTATAATACCTTATAAACAGTGGTAAGCCTGTGAGACTTGAGGCGTTCTGACAGAGGGTACATCTTAATAATACAAAGGGGAAAGCAGAGGAATATATTACTTTACCAAGGCAAAACACAGGGATGACTTAGGATGCAAACCCAGACCTCCTTATTGTGAGGCAGCACTGCTGCCACTTGCACATGAAGAAAGCTTAGAATTACAATCAAAGGTTAGGCATGTCAGTTTAATAGTTGCCAATACTGCTGTTATTCTTGACAAGAGTGTGATTTGGGAGTCTTCAATTTAATAATCTGTACTTCAAACCCACCTCACAGGACACTCAAATTTGGTTTTGATATGTGTCACACCAAACTATCAAAACACTAAAAAAGGAAATTTGCGTTTGATGACCAATGTGCAGTCAGAACCGTAGACCAAAAGGGAACCAATAAATACAAATGGGTAAATGAATGTCTAGAAAGGCGGCATAGTGGCTCAGTGGTAGCGCTGCTGCCTCGCTTCCCGGGTCCTCCCTGCAAGGAGTTTGCATGTTCTCCCCGTGTCTGCGTGAGTTTCTTCCAGGTGCTCTGCTTTCCTCCCACCGTCCAAAGACATGCAGGTTAGGTGCATTGGAGATTCTAAATTGTCCCTAGTGTGTACTTGGTGTGTGGGTGTGTGTGCCATGTGGTGTGCTGGCACCTTGCCCAGAATTTGTTCCTGCCTTGTGCCCTGTGTTGGCTGGGACCCCCGTGACCCTGTGTTAGGATATACCGGGTTGTTTAATGAATGGATGATTGCCTAGAAAACAAAAAAACACGTGGCTCTAAACAGAGCATCAACATACAATCCTTTCCTCATTAAACAGCTTTAGAACAATCACTATGTTGCAAAAAATATTTGAATAATTGGGATACAAGACAATAAACTGACTCCATGTAAATGAATTAGTGTACAAAATTAGTGCTTCTTAGAGTGAATCCCTCAAGTTCAGAAGGTAGTGTTTGGCTCAACAGAAAGAGACTGCAGTCATGGGTCAACAATCCGTGAACTGTGGACTCTCCTTTTGAATTCTCAAGATGGCACACCAAGTACTCCAGTCTGAAGAAAAGCACCCAAAAACACTTCCATCATAAGGCTTGGACAAATGCTCAGCAGTAATGAGGACCTGAATAAGAACTTTAGTTAAACTAAACATACTAATTGGCTGACTGTTTCCTTTAGTGGGCGATATACTGTAGCTCCCTAATTGGAATAAGTTCTTTTATAATTGCGGCATTTTAAGCAACCGAAAAATATAGAAATATGATATTAAAAGGCGATATGCCTCCCATAGTGATACGGCGGTAAAAATCACATAAGAGAAAATAACTTTCTTTACTGACGATTTACGTGGCATTACAAACAGAGGAAGCCATAGCAGACAATAGCAAGGTGGGAACTAGATGTATACAGTGTGCCATTTTCTGTCGCTGCGCTGAAAAGATTTTCAGGACGAATGGCAATATCACTCATTCATCCGTCAGCTTTGAAGCATTTGGCTGCTGTCCAAGTATTTATATACTGTCTTCTCCAAGTGTAGGCCATTCCTTGGTTTCCAAACAAGGAAAGGAAAGGATTCAATTTCATCTCTAACATACAGGAACAGTACAATGCCTATTTTCGCAGTTGTCCCCTTTACACTCCAAATGCCAGACTAGCAGTTCCTAAATGCTGACAGCCCCTGTGTGCTAACATTGGCCTGCACATGTGAGTGAATTTATAAAATAATTCCTTGTACAGAGCTCAGTGACATTAAACTTATATTCTTGTTACGCCGACCTCCTACTTCAGTATGTCAAAATATAGCTAACACAGAATTGGTGGACTGAGATTGGTCAATGAAGATTTGATCAGTGGTCTGCACTCAAATGGTGGAATAGTTAGGTTCAGATTCTACCGGAACTCTCACACTGGCTGCTCCTTTGGAAACATTCCAATAAGTACAACCTACCTGTGCCACAGAGTGAGTAGAACCCAGTGCAAAAAGAATAACAGAGAGGGAAGGGGCACTGATCAAATGGGCCATGGTGACTGGAAGGTAACACTTCATGTGCAATGCCTGTTAAGTAGTGCTGTTTGTTATGCCTTTAATACATTTTTGAGTTTTTTTTTTGGTTTTTTTTTATATGTTTCCTCACACTGTAGTATTCTAATTATATGGTAGATTAGCTTGGTAGTATTAGGTTTATTTGTAATTTGTTTTACATATATTACCATAATATATAATTACTACATGTAATTTGTAATAAAACAAAACTTAACATTCTAAAACTCAGCTAACCTAATGCATTGTTCCTTGGTTTGGGGTTAGTGTTGTTTGGGTTGAAGCTTTTCCTGGCAGCAATGGACACAAGGCCAGAAGCAGCAGCCCAGAACAAGGTGGCAGTACAGAATTTCAAAGTTGTTGTCTAATGCTGGTTCAAAAGAAAGAGATGGAAAGCACTTAATAAGACTTTGGTAAGTTTTAACAAAGGCTTTTTGATTTTAACATTTAAAAGCCTGTGCAGCAGCTCTCCCACTTTTTCTGTTTTATTTCCGGCCCTGGGCGTGGTTAAATATTTTGGCAAAAAGTCCCGTCTTGCGAGACGTGAATTTTTCATATTTTTTAGTTTCTAAGTTAAAAACGGAATTAGAATCTGAAAATCTAACAACATCACAATAAAGTTTGATAAATTCTGAAAAGAATGATACCAAACATATATATGTAGGTTTTAAAATAAACCCGATTTAAAGCGTGACATAAATATGTCACCGTTGCACTTTTAGGTTTAGGATTTTATATATATCGAGTAGATATATGAGACTAGTGACATATCAGATATCAAGATCAAAGAGAGTGTTACCCTTAAACTATCTATATTGAGAGAGAGAGAGAGAGAGAGAGAGAGAACAAAAAGAGGGAGGGAAGCTATTTTAAAGTATTATTCTGGCACCACATTTTTTTTACAATATCAGGTATTTTCAGCTGTGAATGTAAATCTAAGAAAATAAATACATTTTAAGAAACACACATTAGCTGGTTTAGTTTTTACCATTTTGTAGACTCTGCACTTTTCTCAAGCTACCAATAAAATTTACCTGTAGTGCAGTAGACCCTGAGCCAACTCTGTCATTGTATGAGTTTTGTATTGCTTCATTGCCAAACGACTGTTCTAAAGTACAAGTGGCGTTATGTCCTTGAGGTAAAGGTTTGTTCACCAGCAAATTTTAGACTTCAAGCTTTTGAAATATGACTTGATGCACAAAAAGTGCAAAGAAAATGAGCAGCTAACCACAGCAGATATCAGACCTCATGTGCAGCCTTTAATGTGTGCAGCTGAATTAGTTGTTGTGCAGATATGTTAGGCTTAGTCACAATTATGTGTTGTAATTTAAAAACAGACTACAGTAATTGTTCTGTCCTCTATTAAAATGTGTTCATAGGGGACCTTTAGTGGCTAAATTAGGTATTGTTTTATACTGCTACTAGCAGATTATCCAGTGGCTTTGCTCACTGAGTGGTAGGGAAAAATGTGTGGTTCTCATGAGGCAACGGCAATAATGACCCAATTCTATGATAGATTTGCCTCCGCATTTTAAATGTCGGCATAATGCCAGAATAGTCGGTAGCAGCCGTGGTGCCAAACGATGTCATCTGAAAACACGAATTGTATTTCCTAATGTTTTGTAGAAAATGAGTTGAATGTGGATTTGCACCAGAAATAAGAGACAGCAACGGTTCAGGTGGATGGCTTAAAGGTGTTAATTTGACCTTGCCATCTGAACAACACATCCCACGTGATTCAAATTTAACCCTTTGTGCTTGGCAGTACTCACACATGATGTTCATTTCTCCTATTGTAACTTTTGGATGTAGGCAATAATCTTTTTCAATATTATAATTGAATTTTTCCATATACAGACCCTGATGCCTGTGTGACGTGGTAGCCTGTGAATAGTGTATCCGTCAAATGCGATTCTGTTCAGCACTCAATTGTGATTGTCGTATATGTTGATCAGAGAGCCTTCTCTCTCGATCTGCTTCTGTCTCACTTTCTCTGTGTAACCTGACTGTTGTGGTCATACTTAATTTCCATTTCAAACGTGAGTGTGCGAGTGCATTATAATATGTTCTGTGGTCATACGTAATTTCCGTTTCAAACGCGAAAAGAATTAGTTGTTCTTTTTACTACTTTGCAAATGTTTAATGTGTATGTAAATATATACAGTATGTATACGATTGTTCAGGCCTATTTTTATTCCTTTGAATATGAAGTGGCAGGATTTCTTTGCGCTAAAGAATCTGTTTTGTAATATTTATGCAATTTCATTAGGAAATAATAACCAAGAAGTTTGTATTAAATTTGAAGGCATTTTTAAGGAAAAATGTATATTAAGTTAACAAATTCTGATAGGTATTGCTTTTTACTTTACAGTTTCACACCACTTTCATTAAATGCCTGAATATCAAGAGTGCCTTGGGTGTTTGTTTGTTGAAGAAGTGCTTAGCTTGCTCCATAACTGTGTACGCAAACATGTGGTGAGGGCAGAAGACTAATATTCTGTAATGGATTTTCTGTATATGATACATCTAACTTGAACCCTGCACATCACTGAACAGCAGCTTTGAATGTTGTCCAGCACTCTTGTCAACCATGCACCCTCAGACCTTGCACCATAGTTTACTGGGTGAGCAAAACCATCACCTTGGTATGCTTCACTAATACTAAAGCTAGAATATCATGCTGTCATTAGCAATTTCTGAAGAAATGTTGGAATTATCACACAGTGAATCTTTTTCTTGTTCCATGCTTTACGTACCCGTATTCAGCTTTTCCTGTTGCCACAAGCACATTTTCCATAGCTGCCCTGTTACTAGCTGCTGTTTACAGGAGACATGTGAACTAAGAAAAAAAGAAAGAAACAAAGAAAGATTAGTTTGATGTGTTTCCGTAACAAAGAAAGAGTTTCCTGTATGTATTCCTGTTCACCACAAAAACTACTGTTAGCAAGGAGATGTCATACAGCAGAGACAGCAAATTCACAATGAGATATAAAAGGGCTGTTATAGTCAAAAGTACAGAGTACATGCTGTCACTTATTGTTATTAATTATGATTATTAATTATTTGGCTGACACCTTTTTCCAGAGTGACATTTGAAACACAATTGGTTACATTTTTTTTTTGTTTTTCAAATTGGAGCACAAGCAGGTCAAATGACTTGCTTGTGGTCACACAGTGTTAGCGATCTGAGCCCACATCTCCAGGGTTTGAAGCACAAGGCCTTAATGGCTACGCCACACTGCCTGCCTGCTGCTTCCCTGATTAGTGCATAGAACTACCTTAACCTGAAACTCCGCCCTTCCTCACTTGAAAAATGTCATGTCCTTCACTCTTAAAAAAATGGTTACTTAATGGCACTTTACGGTTCTTTATTGGGTTGTGCCATTCCTTGTAGAACAACTGCTTGACAAAGCAATTTGATTGTGGGGAGGGTTCTTTGCCTATGAAGCTGGTTATTTATGCTTTGAAAAAGTTCCTAATAGATAGAAGAAACCTGAAATCTTTATTGTATGGTAGGTTATCTAGCAGAACACTAACTGATTAAGAAAACTTAAGCATAACCTTTGTTATTATTATACACAGTGAGAGTCCTCTTAAAAACATGAGACACTGGTATTTCACACATCTGATACCACCTCTTCATGGTTATTTACTGTATTGAGGCTGTTATGGATTTAAATAAATAAAGATTCTGTCTGAAACCTTCATGTCAATGGGTCTTTTGGGGACCAAAAACATCATAGAATTGCTCTGAAGAACCACTCTGACACCTCTGTTTTTAAGTGTTCAAGGTTAGCATCCAGTCATTGTAATTAACACTGGACATATTCGTATATATCTACTCTATATATCTATAAAAATTAGAGGAATCATGCAACGTTATCATGCAATGCTCATTTTTCTACAAACTGTACGTCATATAGTACACATCTATATATCATTTTTTTTATCATTCATGTCAATACAACCAGTTTAACACATCAAACAAAATGCATATACGCATCTACTCCTACTAAGAACAGTAGTAGTTCAGTTGTGTGTAGTGTAGTGGCACACAATTACAAATTGTAAAACTGTAGAAACATTCAATTGCTGGCAAAATTCTGACTGCTTATCATGCAGGAGAAGTTGTATTCCTTCTATATATTAAGTTAGATACTGGCGCTAGTTTAACAAGTAGATTATCATTCATCTTGCATATATGACAGTTTCCAATAGTTTTAACATTTGCTGTAACTATAAATAAATCTCAGGACCAGCCTTTTGACTGTGTTGAAATACACCTGTGGACCCAATAGTGAACAAAATGGGGAGTTGTGCAGCCAAGTGGGCACATTCCACTCGAATTTTATTGTCAATCTATAAGTTGTATTTTATATACAGTATATATATTTTATGCATGTGCTCATTGCTGGTATTGTATTACTATCACTGTCCTGAGGAGATATGCAAACTGAAAAATGAAAATTTCATTGTATAATATACATGAATAATTTGAACTGTGCAGCGTCATTCGCATATATATATATATATATATATATATATATATATATATATATATATATATATATATATATATACACTGTGTGCACAATTATTAGGCAAGTGAGTATTTTGACCATATCATCATTTTAATGCGTATATTCCAACTCCAAGCTGTATTAACTTGAATGCTTATTGGATTTAAGCACGTCAGGTGATGTGTATTTGTGTAATGAGGGAGGGTGTGGCCTAAGGAGATCAACACCCTATATCAAGGTGTGCAGAATTATTAGGCAGCTAGTTTTCCTCAGGCAAAATGGGCCAAAAGAGATTTAACTGACTCTGAAAAGTCAAAATTGTAAAAGTCTTTCAGAGGGATGCAGCACTTTTGGAATTGCTAAGATATTGGTGTGTGATCACAGAACCATCAAACATTTTGTTGCAAATAGTCAACAGGGTCGCAAGAAACGTGTTGAGAACAAAAGATGCAAATTAGCTGCCAAAGATTTGAGAAGAATCAAGCGTGAAGCTACCAGTAACCCATTATCCTCCAGTACTTTCATATTCCAGAGCTGCAACCTACCTGGAGTGCCCAGAAGTACAAGGTGTTCAGTGCTCAAAGACATGGCCAAGGTAAGGAGGGCTGAAACCCAACCACCACTGAACAAGAAACATAAGTTGAAACGTCAAAACTGGGCCAAGAAATATCTGAAGACAGATTTTTTTCAAAGGTTTTATGGACCGATGAGATGAGAGTGACTCTTGATGGACCAGATGGATGGACCTGTGGATCAGTAATGGGCACAGAGCTCCACTCCAACGTGGAGGTGGGGTACTGGTATGAGCTGGTATTTTTAAAGATGAGCTAGTTGGACCTTTTGCATTGAAGATGAACTCAAAATCAACTCCCAAACCTACTGCCAGTTTTTCGAAGACACTTTCTTCAAACAGTGATACAGGAAAAAGACCATGATTTTTATGCAGGCCAATGCTCCATCACTTGCATCGAAGTTCTCCACTGCGTGGCCAGCCAGTAAAGGCCTTAAAGATGAAGGAATAATGACATGGCCCCCCTTCCTCATCTGACCTAAACCCTATCGAGAACTTGTGGGCACTTCTTAAACGCTAGATTTACGGGGGAGAAAAACAATACACCTCTCTGAAGAGTGTCTGGGAGGCTGTAGTCACTGCTCCACAAAAAGCTGATCGTCAACAGATCAAGAAACTGACAGACTCCATGAATGGAAAGGCTTATGACTGTTATTGGAAAGAAGGGTGGCTATATTGGTCATTGATTGATTGATTTATTTTTTT
Organism: Polypterus senegalus; assembly: GCF_016835505.1. Taxonomy (NCBI): domain Eukaryota; kingdom Metazoa; phylum Chordata; class Cladistia; order Polypteriformes; family Polypteridae; genus Polypterus; species Polypterus senegalus. The sequence goes on from NC_053161.1 coordinate 163,053,313, forward strand.
TGAAATGTCAGAGATGTTTATTTGTAAATTTTGAGGTGTTTATTATTCTCACTATAACAGATGAAAATAAACAAGTGAGATGGGAAAATTTTCATTTTTCCTTTAGTTGCATAATAAATCTGCACACTAATAGTTGCCTAATAATTGTGCGCACATATGTATTCCCCTGATGATGTTCACACTCACATTTCCGTTGTGAAACATTCAGGTTTCAGGTTTATTAACATTTTGGATTGACTGATAGCACTGTGTTTGTTCCATATTAAAATTAATCCTCAAAAATACAACTTGCCTAATAATTGTGCACACAGTGTATATATATTATAAAAATCTCAAAAATGTAAAGGAACACTTTGAAAACACATCAGATCTCAATGGGGAAAAGAGTCATGCTGGATATCTCTACTGATATGGTAATGTGTTAGGAATGAAAGGATGCCACATCGGTTGATGGAAATAAAAATTATCAACCTACAGAAGGCTGAATTCAAAGACACCCCGAAAATCAAAGGGAAAAAATGAGGCGGCAGACAGGCGAGTCCATCTTGCTGAAATTTCATTGCAGCAACTCCAAATCGTACTCAGTAGTTTGTATGGGCTCCACGTGCTTGTATGCATACCTGACAATGTCCTAATGAGATGATGGATGGTGTCCTGGGGGATCTCCTCCCAGATCTGGACCATGGCATCACTGAGCTCTTGAACATTCTGAGGTGCAACCTGGTGGCGTCGGATGGACCGAAACATAATTCCCACCCAGAGCTGTTCTATTGGATTGAGGTCAGGTGAGTGAGCATGAGGGCCAGTCAATGGTATCAATTCCTTCATCCTCCAGGAACTGCCTGCATACTCTCTGTCACATAATGCCGGGCATTGTCGTGCACCAGGAAGAAGTGCATTGGTTCTGACAATGGGTCCAAAGATTTCATCCCAATATCTAATGGCAATCAAGGTGCCGTTATCTAGTCTGTAGAGGTCTGTGCATTCCTCCATGGATATGCCTCCCCAGACCATCACTGAGACACCACCAAACCGGTCGTGCTGAATGATGTTACAGGCAGCATAATATTCTCCACGGCTTCTCCAGACCCTTTCACGTCTGTCATATGTGCTCAGGGTGAATCTGCTCTCATCTGTGAAAAGCACAGGGTGCCAGTGGTGGACCTGCCAATTCTGGTATTCTACGGCAAATGCCAATCAAGCTCCATGGTGCTGGACAGTGAGCACAGGGCCCATTAGAGAACGTCGGGCCCTCAGGCCACCTTCATGAAGTCTGTTCCTGATTGTTTGGTCAGAGACATTCACACCAGTGGTCTGCTGGAGATCATTTTGTAGGCAGTGATCATCCTGTTCCTCCTTGCCCAAAGGAGCAGATACCAGTCAGTCCTGCTGATGGGTTAAAGACCTTCTACGAAGGGCCCTGTCCAGCTCTCCTAGAGTAATTGCCTGTCTCCTGGAATCTTCTCCATGCCCTTGAGGCTTTGCTGGAAGACACAGCAAACCTTCTAGCAATGGCACATATTGATGTGTCTGCCATTATGGAGAAGTTGGACTACCTGGCAAACCTCTGTAGGATCCAGGTATCGCCTCATGCTACCAGTAGTGACACTGAATATAGCCAAACACAACAAGTGAAAAACAAACAGAAAAGATGAGGAGGGAAAAATATCAGTGGCCTGTCTCCACCTGTTAAACCATTCCTGTTTTGAAGGTCTTCTCATTGTTACCCCTCTAGTGCAACTGTTGTTAATTTCATTAACACCAGAGCAGCTGAAGCTGATTAACAACCCCCTCTGCAACTTAACTGACCAGGTCAATAGCCCAGAAGTTTCATTCACTTGATGCTATACTCTGATTAAAAAGTGTTCCTTTAATTTTTTTGAGTTTCTTTAAACCTTCTCATTAATAATATCAACTGTCTGAACATCATTGTCAAAATGAGTACTAAAGTAGATTGGGTTCCAGCAGTACTCTTTCACTGCACTTCATCCCAAACATACCAACCCAATTGTGACAGATAGATGCCATCATGTCTCCAACTTCATTTGTTACCTTCAGTCTGAAGCGTTCTTTTACCAGGGTAGGAATACAACACATTTATTAACTTTCTCATTCCTAGAGCCAAAAGCATTTTGAACACTAGTAGTTTAAGGCATCCTGCAGAGTTCAGAATTATCATCATGTATAGTTAGAACTGATTACTCTTATCTGTATTAATCATATGGATGTGTGTATTGATTACAACAATAGTTAACATGTGTTGCTTCTTGTAATGGTGCAACAATGTCCTATGTTTTGTAAATTGCCTACTTCAAAAAATTTCTGTCTGGAAAACATAACCAAACCTAAACCAACAGTAAATTGCTCTGAACTTTGAAACTGTAAACAAAATATACAAAACAATATAATTAGATTCAGCATAAGAACAAACAAACATGCAGTTATTGTGAAGTTGTCTTTGTAGACATAAGTTCAAGAGAGAACTGTTTCAAGATGGGGAAGCTTCTGGTTTTGGGCCCTCCAGCCAGGAAGAGGCAGATCCAGGTGGACAGACACTGGAAGTGACATCAGAGGTATTCTAGCCATCAATCCACTGGTCTGCAGAGGGAGGAAGAGAGTAATGCATTTAGGGGTCACCAGCTCCGGTCCTAGAGGACCACCGTGGCTGCAGGTTTTCATTCTAAACCCTTTCTTAATGAGTGACCTGTTTTTGCTGCTAATTAACTTCTTTTAAACTAATTTTAATTGACTTGCTCTTGAAGACTCAGACCCCTTAATTGTTTCTTTTTCCTTAGCAGCCAAACAATAATGAGATATAAAATGAGCTAAAACAACTGGTGTCCATCATATAATATATGAAAATAAAGAAAGGTGAAAGTCTCAGGAATATTGATCTGCTCAGGTCCCCAAAACATTTTAACAGTGCTGCTCTTAGAAAGGGAAAATGAACAATTTTGGAAATGTCTGTACCACGAGAGCAGCAACAAGCCGCAGAATTAAAGAACGGGTCATACGAACAACAAGACTCAGCACCTCATTAAGCAGCTGGTTGGAGTTTGAGGCCCTGACTTAGCTGGTCTTCTGTTGGCTCACTCACTTCAAATTTCATTTTTGTGTGGGTGCCATTTAAGGAAAGAAATGAAGCAACTCAGAAACGATAAAGAAATTCAGGCGAACAAATCTTAAAAAGTCAATTCAATCAAAATGATATTCACAAGAAGAGTTTAATTAGCAAGAGAAACAGGGCACTCATTAAAATAAGGGTTAGAATGAAAAACCACAGCTATGGCGGTCCTCCAGGACCGGAGCTGGAGACCCCTGCATTAGAACACTGTGCCAAACCTTGAGATAGTGGTAGAATTGCATTCAATAAGGCCCTTCAGCTGCCTCCTATGCACACGTGACAGACTCCTTTTTTTGAAGGTGCATATTACTTCTTTATGCAAGTCTCATCATGGGGCTGTGTAGTAAATTTTACAACTTTTCTTTACCTATATTCTTTTTTCAGCTCCAAGCAAGAAATGTTGATCATGTGACAACAGATGATAAGGGCTTGTGTTGATTGTGCAGCACATGGAAATGAAGGCAGTGGCAATAAAGGTGTGTGACGATGTGGGTTTGGCTCCACGCTCCCATCGTTATTCGGGAGCCCTTGAACCCAACACCATCGGTAATGTCACCGATGAGCTAGACAGTTGAGGCAATAATAATTGAGCAAGGGATGGTAAAAATGTGCAAAAGTGCTTTTATTAAAAATATCAAACAAAAACTGTTCAAATAAAGTGCAGTGCTTCAAAAACAGTTCAATAAAAAATCCAATAAAAGACATGTGGAGGTTTAAAACAATAGAAAAAACAATCCTTTAAAACCTGAGGTTAAAACGTTCCACAGGAAGCAATCTTTAAAAACAACAAGTCCAGTGCTCTTCTATGCTAGTGTCTCACCTGCTTCTCCCGACTAGGCTTTGCAGCAGGCGAAACGCTCTCTGTAGCTGCCGTTTTCAACTCTCACACGCACAGGTCTGGAGACCTCCCGATCCTGGCTTCGGTCTGGCACTCATCCCAGGCCTGAGACTTGGACTCCTTAGTCTCCAGGATGCTCACACCAAGGACTACAACACCAAGCCTCGCGACTCCCACTGCCTTTCCGGCCTTCTGCGGCCAGTTGCCTTTCCCTGGTCACTCCCACTACATGTTCGCTCAGCGGAAGCGACATCAACTCTAACGCCTGGGTGTCGGCCTAACACCCAACTTCCTCGCAGCTGCCCATGAGCGCTCGTTCGCTCGCTCACCACACACTCCATGTGTCTCTCTCGCTCCCTGTAACCTCCGTCCTTTTCTTTCTCTTTTTCTGATTTTTTTTTTCTCTCTCCAATCTTCTCATTCGTTCTCTGTTTCCCAAATGACTCGTGCTTCTTTTAAACAGCGAGGGGCCATAGCAGCTGCAGCACATTAGCCACGGGAACAATCACGGATGCGGGCAGTTCCTCACCTGTGCACTCGCGAGAAACGCCCACACCGCAGATCGCCCCGTGGCTTGCTATGGCCCAACTCCCCCTCACTAGGCCACGAGCGTGGTGATTATTTAAAAAAATGGCCTTTGTTAAGCGAGCTGTGGACAAGGTGGCAGTAGCATACAGGAAGTTGTCTCAATAGGTGGCTTGCAGGCCAGATCCAGCCTGCTGGTAAATATGTGTCCCATTTTACATAATTTTTAATTAAGGTGAAATGTAGATCATTATATTTAAACATCCCTTTAAAGACATTTAATATTTGACTGGTGAAGTGGACCTCCAGAGGCAAAGGTGCCAAATAGCTCCATCCATCCAGTAATTTACCGCACTGCACACACAGCCAGCTAGCTAATGAAAATGGATCTCTGTAAGCAAGAGTATTACGCATTTGAAATCTGAAAGTGAAAATTGGACATTTAAATTTAAGGAACTTATCTGTACAGTGCACTTCTGTTTGTAACAGATCCATGATTGGTTACTCCCAGTCATGAAATTTTGCCTGAAACCAAGATACTTCTGTTTGCAAAGGACAAGTACAAAAATCCATGGCTCAGGAAATCTTAAAAATAACACTACAAAAACACCACACTTGCAGCATTTTGGGTTCACAATGTAGCAGCCCTTGGTTTAATTGAAACAACACGCAGAGAGTCTCAGACTGTTGTGTTTATCTTTATTTATGTCTTAAACTTAAGTTCTTTATTGAAGTTATGTTGTCACGTGCACTGTGAAAACTGTAAACAAAAAATATAAATGTGCATTTTTTTACATTCTATGAACAATGAACAAATCAAACAACATACAGTTAATTGCATACCTCGCTCCACTTACCACAAGGGGTACAACAATTCTATCCATCCATTCATTATCCAACCCGCTATATCATAGCTACAGGGTCACAGCGGTCTGCTATCACCAATCCTAGCCAACACAGGGCGCGAGGCAAGAAACAAACCCCAGGCAGGGCACACACACAGACACACACCCCAAGCACACACTAGGGACAATTTAGAATCGCCAATGCACCTAACCTGCATGTCTTTGGACTGTAGGAGGAAACCCACGTAGACACGGAGAGAACTCCACACAGGGAGGACCCGGGAAGCGAACCCGAGTCTCCTAATTGTGAGGCAGCAGCACTACCCACTGCGCCTCCATGCCACCCACAACAATTCTAACGGCCACCATTTGACCTCCATTACTTCCTTACAGTTTCTTCACATTTCCAGTATTGTATATTGTTATGTCCCCTACGTGCGGAATAATTTTGCGGTCATTTACACACAACACTCACCAGTTCAAGAATGGTAAGGAGAGGAGAAAAACACGTAAACAAGTGCAGAACTATTAATTCTATATATTGTACTTTTGTTGACATTGGACTGAAATGACATAAAATTTCAAATTGACAAGCATTCTAATTTTTTATATTAACCCACTTTAATTTTAAATTGTTTATATTGTTAATGTTCAATACTTGCATGGACTGGGTGTTGAGCAGGGTTGTGGAGTCCAGCAGCTGTAGGGCACCAGTTAGTGAAGAGAGATTCACTGATCTTGACTTTGCTGATGATGCAGTGATGTTTGCAGAGTCAATGGAGGCTCTGATCGGGGCTCTCAAGTGTCCTGATAAGAACCAAGATCAGGTCTTTAATGATCTCTTAGGCACAGCCATCAGCAGCGTGTCTGTTTGCAGAGAGAGTGTTGACCTCGTCGAGAGGTTTACTTACCTCGGCAGTGACATTCATGTCTCTGGTGACTCTTCCTATTAAGTCAGTAGACGGATTGGGAGAGCATGGGGGGGGTCATGAGGTCGCTGGAAAGGGGTGTGTGGCACTAATGATATCTAAGCAAAAGGACGAAGGTCCAAGTCTTTAGAGACCAGATAGTTCCGGTCTTGCTATATTGTTGCGAGACATGAACACTATCCAGTGACTTAAGATGAAGACTGGACTCCTTCAGTATGGCGTCACTCCGGAAAATCCTTGGATACCATTGGTTTGACTTTGTGTTGAATGAGAAGTCCTGAATGAGGTGCATTACCTGCATTTTGAGGGAGTGGCACGATTCCCCAATGGTGATCTGACTCACATGGTCCTCATTATTGAGGACCCGAGTGGCTGGACCCGGCCAAGGGGCTGTGGCAGACAGCTGGTCATATCCAGGGTGGGAATAGACTGCATGCTTGCCTGAGGGGTCTCGCCAGTGGTGGGTGAAGCAACATGCTGTAGTAGTGCACGCTCCCCAACCTGACTGACCTCACCCTTATTGACTTCACTACCCCTGCCAAAAAAAAAAAAACCACACACAACACTGGACAAATCAGTTTCATTATGCTCAAGCTGGTGAGCCTATGCATTAGGAGTAGAGCAAGGCCAAAATATACATTCAAAAGAAAGGAATTCCAGCATTTGTGCTGAAAAATAAAATACAGCGCAAAGCAGCAACTAAGGATTAGGAGACATATCGAGGCAGGGAAGTGAAAAGGAGGGTTAGAGGTTGTTGTTTCTGTGAACAGGATGAGTCCCTACAGATGTCCCTGCAGACAGAGTCACCAGCAATAAATGTCTGTAAGATGAAACAAATGTCTAGACATATTACAGTATTATAAGCAGCCCAAATGTCTTCCGCTCAGTGCACAAGTGTAAAACAACCACTGCAGTTGCTTTATACATTGAATATTTAACTTACTATATATCATAAAAAGAAACAGTTTCATACAAACTACACACCTCCAATCTTGTTTAATGTGGAACTTTCTTGAAGTTTTTTTTTCAGGATTTCTACATCTGGGAGAGATTAAAGCTCATCCATCAGTTTGAATAAAGGGTTTCTGAATTTCAGGAGGTGGTCAGTGGCCTGCACTGTTACAGAGAATTGGAGGAGTTTGCCCAGGATTCCTTAACAGAGATGGTGTGTGCCTGAAAAGTGCCATAAGGAGGACTAGACCTCACAATGACCTGGGGCATCAACTCCAGAGACAGAGGGGTCTAACCATTTTGAGGACCTTGTGGAAGTGGACAGTAACATTGGTATCTCTGAGGTAGTGCTTCGAGATCAAGTTCAAAACAAAATCCCAGAACGAGCAGTGATAGGAGAGGCTCAATTATTTAAGGACTTAAGACAAAGGTTTCTTTCAAAAATGGCATAATGCCTTTCTGGTACACTGGTGAGAGTTCTACCTGGGCATGAGGCTAAGCTCTTGGCCATAGCTGGGGTGGGTCTATTTCTTGTTGTCTAAATTAGAACAAATGACATAAGCACAGATAGGTTGCCATTTCTGCAGAACACCTTTAATGGAATACTCCACCCAAAATGACATTTTTAAATGTTACCCCATGTAGTTTGTAGTGGGGGCCAACAAATAAAGTTTAATCTCCCATTTTTGTGGAGAAATTATATATTGAATATTCAAACACAGTGGGACCCTGTGGTGACCAATTCTGGACAACTGCAAACAATGTGAAAAAAAAATAAACTTATGTCAAATAATCCACATGTCCAATATCCATTTGTATGGTCAAAATGCGCAAAATATGTGCATTTGTCCTGAAATTACAAACAGTTACATCATGGTAAGGTGTCATTCCCACAATGCAGTGCACTTCAATTGAAGACAGGACACTTGACCACTGAATGAGGGGGAGTGGCAGGGCCCTGTTGAGTTTAAATATATATTTAATTTCTCCAAAAACACATGAATTATATTTTTTTATGAGCTACCACAGAAAACTACATATGGAAAGTAACATTTAAAAAAATATATATAGCATTTTCGAGTGGAATATTCCTTTAAGAAGGCAAGTGCTAAGCTGAGGTGCACAAATGGCAAGATGAATATCAGTTTTAAAGTATGGGTGAAGTTGTGATGTACAATGGAGGGTGTGCAGGTTATTAAACATTTGGAACTGATGGGATCTCTACTACTAGGTTAGTGTTTAGGGATTGTATATATATATATGTGTGTGTGTGTGTATATATGTATATATATATATATAGGAACGGATATTAGAGGTCTGTGGCAAAGTGCAGTTTTTAAGTAAATATTTGGAACCTGGAGCATGCAAGCTCTGATCAAGTGCGGGTGGGTGTAAGCACTCATTGCTTTAGGGTTGACGGACATTCACAGCTCGGAGGAGGCAGAGTACCACACCTGCACTCAATTTGGGCGTATAAAAGGAGCCTGTGTGGCAGTTAAGGGGAGAACAGTAAAAGATTTTTGAAAGCGGAACATGAACAGGAAGGAATGGAGGTTAATGGAAACAGAGAAAAGGGCAGAAATGGGATGAAGCCAGTGCAATGGGGAATGAAAACAGGCAGATGAGAAAGTGAGCCCCAAGTGAGGAGCATGTGGCCAAATACTCAAGAGAGGGGCAGAGGGGCCACTCCTGCTGAGCATTAATGGAGAAGGAGTGACCAAATACCCCGGGGAGCTCCCACAAAAGTCAGATGGATGGTGGCATGAAGAGAGCATGGAGCAAAGCTTGGAGCAGCGCCCCCCTGTAAAAACGCCAACAGAATGGCAACAGGGGCCAGAGCTGGATTAATGGTTGTCTGCACCTGCCGGTGGACATCTCCTACTGAGGAATCCAAAAATGGTAAAATAGGGCGACGTCAGATTTTAGAAGGAAGCACCATGGCTCAGATTGCACTTTTAGGGACATGATTTTTCTGACCAGGATTTTTAACCTCGATTTACAGGATTACTTATTGAACTTTTTAACCTCCACGTTCACCTATTTTATGAATTATTTTATGAAAACATTTTTTACTGTACAATTAAAACACTTTTCTGTTTGGTTTTAAATAAAGCACTGTACACTTTTTCAACAACCCCATGTTGAATGTATGTGTCCTCTTTTGCCTGGCTGATCTTGGTCTATGACTGTCGATGGTTACATGTTCAAGAGACTTCTGGAAGCTCCAGGAAGCATTGAGCCAACCTGGGCCATCACAGGAACCAACATGTGTTTTTTTTTTTTAATCCCTTTTTTAAAAACCCATGCCTGCTCACTCCTGCACACACTCTGACCATTCCGTATAGTGGACTTCATTTAATCCCCCAAAACAATAAATAAACGCATACATACATAAAGCAAGCAATGTAAAATCTTTTGATTAGTTTAATTTTATTAAAAAACTAATGTGGCATATTTCACAGTTGTATCAATGAAATGTTCAGAGACTATGCTGGTCCTAGCACTGGAGGTTGAGAGGTGGTCTGCACCTTTAACACAAATGATGCACTAAGTACTGGAGTATCAGGAAGTGTTTGACAGGCCTGAGGTTTTCCTATTGAAGAGGTAATGCAGGACAAATTCAAATTGGGCCTGCTTCAACCAACACCAAGAAAAAAACCTCTGATTCAGTAACACAGTAACCAAGTGCCATGATTACAGAGGCTTACTTTATATTACAGGATTTTTTAACTTTCTGGAATAGTGAATGAATATATAAATACATGACACATTTTTTAGAACTAACTGCACATTGGAGAAATTCGTAAGGACTGAACACCAACAAATATCATCTTTTAACATAAAAACGTGATCAGAATAATTGTAGGCCAATACGCTGAACAAACATTATTGGAAAGTGACAGAAAAAACACCAAAGTAAATGGATAAATTGCAGCTCTACCAACACTTTGATTAACTCCAAATTTCATCTGATAACACAGCTGTAAATCACTGACATGTCTGCCAAGACTATTTTCATGGAAATGGTGCCCAAATCATTTATTCATTTTAGGCATGTAACCATAAGCTAAAATCTAGGTAACTCTGATGGACCTATAAACCCATGCTGGATCAATAACTGAAATCACAAGATGCTACGCCTTCCATTAAAATCAGATGCACCTCTTCAGCCTCTTCTGGAGCAGTAAGCCACTTATTTTCTTGGGAGCAAAAAAAGTAACAATTTTTCCATGGGCCTGGAAGCTCCTTTCCATACAGCCTTGGAGCTGAACGCTGTTATCAAGCTCCAAGATCCATTCCACAATACTTAAGCTCTGTGCCAGTGACCAAGTCCAGTCAGGCAAAGTAGAAAGGGAGAAGTATCATTAATTTAAGATGAAAATTTCACTGCCTACATTCTTGTACAAGAAAGACTCACACTATCCTACTGAAGTTACAAAGGAAATGGCAAAGAGTTTATGAGGCAAACCCCAAACCACAGACAAAGGACCATGTAGCAAAACAATACAGTGTGCCCTTCACTGCAAGCTCAAACTGTAAGACAAGGGACCCAATTCCACACAACAATGGACCTCATCCTTAAATAATTGGTGTTGTTAATCTGTTTATCTGGACCAAGATAAAACATAGCTCTAAATAGTACACATCTAGACCTCCTTTGTCACATTTGATTGTTTCTGTGTACCAGGCACAGGACTATCAGGTTAGCTTTTTTTTTTCCCTCATGATTTTCATTACAATGGAAAACTGAACAGATTACAATATGCAAGCTTTCAAGGTAACTCGGGCCCCATCTTCAGGCATTTGGTAGGGCCCGAGTTGCCTCGAAAGCTTGCACATTGTAATCTGTTCAGTTATCCAATAAAAAGGTGTAATTTTGCTGGACTTCTCATTGCATCCATAATGGCCAACACGGTACAGCACCCTGCCATTAGATCGGAAACAAAAGCCTTGAATTACAACATTACAGTTTAGCCCTTTGCAGTGGGATGTCCCAGTGAAACGTTGAACCAAAATTACAGTAAAACCAAGAATATCAAGAAGACCAGTAAATGAACTCAGTCAGCCTCTTCGGTATTGTCTTGTCATCACATCCTATGTCTTACACAAACATTTTTCATATTTCTATAATCCTTGTATTTTTCAATAAATGGTAGCCCGTTTCTTAAAATGAGTGGGCTTTAGTAACCTTTTTATAAGTCTTAACAGCCATGAATGCCCACCTACATAGAAAAGCAAAGAAAATAAATTAGGAGCCTGACTGATGTATCTAATTAACTGGTATAGCACATGCAAAACTGAGGACTAGTTGATTATCATCAATTAATTAATTTCGCTACACCTTTCTTACATCAGTTTAATTATCCAAATTTATCAAACTGGATAGGTCTTGCCAGTTGATTTTGGTGTGATTTTTTATGTCGTTAGAGATCTCTCTCTCTCTCTCTTTTTTATTTTTTTAAAATCACTCTACAAATGTACTCTTTGCCAACAGTCTGCCTTAGTGTCTTAAGGTTTAGATCTGCTCCTTCATTAATCTCCAAAAGGTTCTTCTGGCTCCAATTTACTGATAACAGTGATGATTGAGGTCAATATTTTTAATTGATGTTAATTACCCATTTGTGAAGGTCAATCTGGCACATCGGTCAACTCCAAACGTCATTTAGATGTTATTGAAATATTCTGTAACCAAGTGCAGATGCTCTTCAAGGTGCCAGTTGTTGGAGCCGTAGCCTCAAGGTATCCCTAAAGAACAGTGGAGTGACAATTTAACAATTCAGTTGATTTTTAGTGCTGATGTTGAACCACCCATGACCAACATTATTGAGGAGGGCACTTAGGGGGTTTGATGCCAGACAGAACAAGAGTCTCCTTGGAATGTTTCTCCCCTTATTATATATTTGGTGAAACTGCCGATATGTTTGAAATTACATAGCATTAATAGGGAAACTCAAAAACAGTTGTTTACATATAATTGTAAGCATTTGTGGATCAAGGAGTCTGATACACTATTACAGGTATTTAATAGTCCATCCACACCACACTTCAGCTTCTGCCTTTCTTGCATAACTTTATAAAAGCTGGTCTTTTCTTCCATATGACCTTGCTTTATTTTCCTTTTGTACTGTTGCACATGAAGTATTTTGATCTGGGTGCTTAGAATTCTATCAATATCTTTTGCTTTAAAGAATTTATGTACAGGGGAGAGGAAGGCAAAGGGGAGATTATTTTCTTCCCGAGTTTGATTGCATGAAGATTTTTCCTGTAGCAAACCATTGTTTTGTTGTCTGTTGTTGTTCCATTAACTTACTTTTACACTCAGTCATATTGTGACACTGCAAATTTAGGTTCACATGTTAGAAGCTGGGTATGACATCTGCACAGGGTGCACTCCAGTTAGGAGCCATTCTGAGTTTGTTTTCCATTTCTTTGGCTTTACTGCATGCCATTTCATTTCTTTCATTTGGGTGTTTTTTGTTCTATAATTTGCTTATCCATGTTGCTCCTTTATTGTGTTCTTGAGCATTGTCTTATATTTTTCTCCAAAATGTTTCAGTGTCTTTTTGGTCTAATGGTGAAGTTACTTCCAGGGTGCCCCCGACTTAACTTCCATAAGACTTCTTTGGATTGCCTCTAAATAGTCTGTTCTGCACCCTTTCTTAGGGTTTCTATTTAAATTCTCATAAGCTTTGGGTTTCTGTCTGAATTCTAAGTTTCTTGTTTGATATGGTGAAGTTCATGTGTTAATACACATTTGTTTCTTTAATTGTTGTATTTTTCCTGGAACTTTGTGATTTCACTCCTTTCATATATACCTTGATTAATGCCACCACTTCCAACAGGTCGTTTTTTCTTTTCTTCACTCAGTTTCATCTTGGGTGGTGTGAAAATTTGTTAATGTTTTCTTAACTTTATGTTCTTCTGTTTTTTCTGTTCACTAATTAATCATGTTTTGTGTTAATTCATTGCATAGTGCTGGGTTCCTCTCTCTCTCAGTTCTGGCCTTATTCACCTCACTTGCAGTACTGGAACGTCAGCCCTGGTCACTTGTCTTTTCAATCAACTTTTGTATTCTTATCTGATGATTAAGTCCAAGAGTTCTTCTTTCATTTCTTGGGCTTCTTTGTCCTTTAACCATGTTGTCATTTCTGCTCTTGCTGGGTTGCTTATTTTGCTTGTTTTGTTCTCTTTTGGATCTGGATGACTGCAGATTTTCTTTTTTGTTGTTTTTGTTTTCTAATTCTGGATGCTTAGCTTGTTTGGTGTTTGGGTTCATCAGATCTTGTGCTTTTGGGTGGTTACGCTGGAGTTTAAGTTTCATTGTCACTTACAATCTGACATAACTTACTCAATTCCTTTCTTAACTCCTCATTATTGTTGGTATTTCACTATTTAAGAATCAGTTGCTTTTAAGGACATTCTGCTTCTGGCCGATAATCACTTTATCAGTTCATTCATGTTTGGATGTTGAGTTCTGAATTTGTCTTCAAATCTGTCTTCCCTTTTACTCAATTTGGCTATGAGTGTGTTCATGTTGTAAATGCTGCTTTGTTTCTTGTATTATTTCTTCTTTTGCTGTTCTTTGGAGGTATTCTAATTTCTCATGACTTATTTGTTTTCTTTCTTTAATTATTCCAATTAGGGATCTTAAATTTGCATCTGTCACCTTATCCAATTTGGAAATCGAAATTATATTTCTGTACTGCAGTTTTTCACGAGCCCTACTGGCATATCCTTTAGTTGGGAACTTAGGATCAGTTGCATAGAAGTAGCAGTACATGATCTCCTCTTTGTCTTCAACTGACCACTGGATTGTTCCTCCTGCTCTTATTTTCTTACTCACAGTACTGCTGTGTTGACTTGTCCGTTCTATAGTAGTGGGACCAATGTGAATTATTTTGTGGCTTTGAAGACTGCTCATTTTCAAAAACTGCTTACCACACTCAGAACAGCTATATGGCTTCTCTCCTGTATGAATTCGTTTGTGACTCTGAAGATGGCTACTTTGCGAAAACTGTTTGCCACATTCACAACAGGAAAATGGCTTCTCTCCTGTGTGAATTCTTGTGTGGGCCAATAGAATCTTTTTCCATGAAAATTGTTTGCCGCATTCTAAACAGCAATACGGCTTTTCTCCCGTGTGAACTATAGTGTGTCTCTTAAGACTGATCATATGAGAAAACTGTTTGCCACATTCAGAACAGCAAAACGGTTTCTCTCCCGTGTGAATTCTTGTGTGGCTCTTAAGATTGCTCATTTTCAAAAATCGTCTCCCACATTCCAAACAGCCAAATGGCTTTTCCCCTGTGTGAACTTTTTTGTGGCTCTGAAGATTGCCCACTTTTGAAAATCGTTTGCCACATTCAGAACAGCAGTATGGCTTCTCGCCAGTGTGAGTTCTTTTGTGGCTCTGAAGTTGGCTCAGATTTGAAAATCGCTTACCACATTCACTACAGCAATATGGCTTCTCTCCAGTGTGAGTTCTTGTGTGTGCCAGAAGGCTGCTCTTCAATGAAAATTGTTTGCCACATTCGTTACAGCAATACGGCTTTTCTCCGGTGTGAATTCTATTGTGTCTCTGAAGAGCACTCCTGTGACAGAATTCTTTTCCACATTCAAAGCAGCAGTGGCGATTTTCTCCTGTATGAAGTTTAAAAAGAAAAAAAAAAAAAAGCTTTTTCACATTTTTTTCTGGTATTAACTTCAAGTTACAGCATTACAAATGCACAAAAATATACATAACTTATTAAATTTTGCCTTCTGCATTTTAAACTACTCACCACATGAATATAATCACTGTAGCCAAGAAGCTGAAATAGTATACTAAATAGATTGTGCGAGACAGACCAACTAAAAAGATTATTGGTAACATTTTATTAACTACATTATAGATCATCATGCTCTTATAATATTATTCAAAATTATATTACTCTGAATAAGCAGTGGCAGGAGAAACAAGGACCATTCAGCTTTTTGATGCACCAATGACATTTATGCTCATCATTATAATCTTATGTTATGACAGTACACATACAATCATGGTCGAAATTATCGGCACCCCTGGAATTTTTCCAGAAAATGCACCATTTCTCCCAGAAAATTGTTGCAATTACAAATGTTTTGGTATAAACATGTTTATTTCCTTTATGTGCATTGGAACAACACAAAAAAAAAACAGAGAAAAAAAGCCAAATCTGACATCATGTCACACAGAACTCCAAAAATGGGCCGGACAAAATTATTGTAACCTTTTAAAAATTGTGGGTAAATAGTTTTATTTCAAGCATATGCTGCTCATTTGAACTCACCTGTGGCAAGAAACAGGTGCTGGCAATATAGCAATCACACCTGAAGCCAGTTAAAATGGAGAAAAGTTGATTCAACCTTTCTGTTGTGTGTCTGAGTGTGCCACACTAAGCATTGAGAACAGAAAGAAGAGCAGAGAATTGTCTAAGGACTTGAGAACAAAAATTGTGAAAAATATCTATAATCTTAAGGCTACAAGTCCATCTCCAGAGATTTTCATGTTCCTTTGTCCACTGTGCACAACAACATAATCAAGAAGTTCACAACACATGGCACTTTAGCTAATCTACCTGGACGTGGACGGAAGAGAAAAATTGATAAAAGACTGCAACGAAGGATTGTCCGAATGGTGGATAAACAGCCCCAATCATCTTCAAAACATATTCAAGCTGTTCTGCAGACTCAGGGTGCAACAATGTCAGCTTGAACTATCCGTCGACATCTGGACAAAATGAAACGCTATGGCAGAAGAGCCTGGATTATCCCACTGCTGACACAGAAACATAAAAAAGCCAGACTGGAGTTTGCCAAAATGTATTTGAGGAAGCCAAAATCCTTCTGGGTGAACATCTTATGGACAGAAGAGACCAAGGTAGAGCTTTTTGTTAAAGCTCATCATTCTACTGTTTACAGAAAACAAAATGAAGCCTACAAAGAAAAGAACACAGTACCTACAGTCAAACATGGTGAACGTTCTAAGTTCTGATGCTTTTGACTATGTGCAAGGCATCATGAAATCTGAAGACTACCAAAAGATATTGGGGTGCAATGTAGGGCCCAGTGTCAGAAAGCTGGGTCTGCGTCAGAGGTCATGGGTGTTCCAGCAGGACAATGACTCCAAACATAACTCTAAAAGCACCCAGAAATGGTTGAAGACAAAGTGCTGGAGAGTTCTTAAGTGGCCAGCAATGAGTCCGGATCTAAATCCGATTGAACACTTATGGAGAGATCTCAAAATTGCTGTTGGGAGAAGGCCCTTCAAATCTGAGAGACCTTGAGCAGTTTGCAAAAGAAGAGTGGTCAGAAATTCCAGTTGAGAGGTGTAACAAGCTTGTTGATGGTTATAGGAAGCGCTTGATTTCAGTAATTTTTTCTGAAAAATAGTGTGAAATGTCAGATTTGGCATTTTTTTCTCTGTTTTTTTGTGTTGTTCCAATGCACATAAAGGAAATAAATATGTGTATACCGAAACATTTGTAATTGCAACAATTTTCTGGGAGAAATGGTGCATTTTTCTGGGAAAGTTCCAGGGGTGCCGATAATTTCGGCCATGAGTGTATATTATGTTAATCAAAT